>NC_142794.1:101517325-101594176 GCF_049724085.1 Artemia sp. Qi Xiang Cuo | reverse complement strand
GTGTTTTTTTTTGTCCCCCTCCCTAATATAGACAAACAAGTATTTCCCATTAAAGGGTTTCCAAACAGTCCATTAAAAGATTTCATTAAAAAAATATTTCATTAAAAGGTTTCATTAAAAGATGCAAGCTTTATGCATATCTAGGCTTTTATATCCTGTTCTCTCTCACGGTGAGGTTTCAATCTGAAACTTTCAAGATTTTCAACAGAGATGGGGGGGGGGGGTAAAGAGAGTTTGAATTTGTTGCTTGGGAATAGGGAGAATGATTTTTCTCCCTTTCTCACAAAATGAGTACGCACTAAATTTAGTGCGTGTCGTGTGAAAGATCCTTTGGCTGAAACCTATAAACGGGAACATTACTGTCTCTTAGCTGTGTGTTCTAAAAAAGCTAAACATATGCTGCTTCAATTTGTTCATGTGATCAGAAAATAAAAACCTTCGCAAATTATTCGGGGTGGAGAAGACCAGTCTTGTTTGACAACTAGCTATACTCCTATTTATTAAATAAAAGTTACATGGCTCATTTTGAAAACGCTTATTAAAAACTTGTAATTAAAATTTGGTCATGTCTTAGAGCTATTTAGACTCTTGCTTGTCAGACAGTTTCGGCAAAAGTTATTTCAGGTGTTCGGCATGGGGGTGGCACTAAAATTCGATTTGAATGAGGATATTTGCCTTTCAGCAGATAGTTTAGACTACCCAAGTTATCTTCAAAGTATGGGTTGTAATAACCTTGCAACGAATAGTAGAGAAATTTGGCCAGATTGTGAGAGAAAATTGTGAAAATACTGTTTTTTGGTGTATATTATTAAACTTTTCACATTTGTTAAATACTTGGAATAGTGGCAAAGTGTTTGATTGTACTCTTTCATATTGCTTTATCGCCTGCGTGTTGTGCTGCTGTCGTTACTAGGTGTTGGGATTCTCCCTAGGAGCTTCTGTTCATTTGTGCTTTTATATTTTTTAACATCTATGCCCAGTCGCAACAGAGCCAGATCTAGGTGGGGGGGGGGGAGGAAAGTGTTCTTGGCTGTACGCCAGGGAGAGGGGGGAGACAAGCTAAAGAGAAAATGTACCCAAGGAAGAACTAATTCAACGTTTCAATTTATCTAGATTAAGATACCCGAGTGTTTTGTCAAGCATAGTTTTAGTAGCTTCTGGCTTTTCCCTCCTGTTTAGCTATAAGAGATAATTTGTGTATTGAGATGATAAAGAAATGTAGTGGGCATGATCATGCTTCGACAGTTGTCCAGCAAAGTAGGTACGCTAGATTGAACCCCTTTTTAATAGTTTTAAGAGTTTCCAGGGGGTACCGATTCACGAAAATGAAGGGAGGCAACGATTTTACTGCCTCTCTTAATGCAGACACAAAAAGACATTTTTCGAAATCCATGAATATATCCCGACATGCGTGTCTAATAACACGGTGACAATTTTATTTCTTATCAGTTGCAATAAAAGTCATTGCTCCGCGCTGAAATAGTTTTGAAATAAAAGCGGTAAGATTTAAGCTACAATAACTAGCATTAATTATACTGAGGCAAAGTTAGCATAATCATAGCTTTGCTTACACTTTTGTTTAATTTATATTTAACGCTTAAGCGATTCAGTGTCAGTGAAAGAGATTAATCCAGGTTTTTCTTAACAGGTAAAACCCCGCCGTAATTGGTATTGTTGCTAGTCTTAATTAACAGATAATGCTAATAAGGATCCTTCATTTTTGAGAATTAACGATACCAGGGCGAATATCAGTAACGAAGCTCAAATTAAACACTGTTCTATTTTTCTTGTTTCATCAAGTTTCATCAGCATTGGCAACGCTGGTGCACAGCCCCAGGAGTAGATCCAGGGAGGAGGGCACATTTTTCTTGCAAGCTCAGTCCGTTCTTTCTTCTCTTTTTTTTAAATAGACTTGTGGTACTTTTGTATTATCCCGAACACACTCAAGAAGTGAAGTTAGGTTAATCATAATGAAATATACCAAAATATGATGAAAATATACGACTTTAGTAACAAAATTTTGGAAACTACAAAAAGAAATGTGAAAAGCAGGCCGCCCATAAATGCCTAAGCTAACCACCTCTATATATTAAATATTTAATTAAAATATACCCGCATCATAGTTTTTTTTAAGTAAAACTAAGCTTATGACCGATTGCAGACAGACAAGCCGGTTTTCGCAGATCAAATAGAGCAAACTTCTTGAATACGTTCGGAATGATACACAAGTACTGAACTTTTCAATTAGGTCAATTATTGGTGCCAAATTGCACCACCCCCCAAGATTTTGCTCTAGATCCGCCTCTTCACAAACCTGCCACCTGTCCTATCATAGGCGCCCATAAGCTAAATTCCAGGGGGGGGGAGCAAACCTCGTCTAATTGGCACTTTTAATGCTATATATTAGAAATCTCAGAACAAAAATATAAAAATAAGGCAACATCTTTCAGCCAGGGGGGTGCCCCCCCCCTGTTATTGGTGCCTATGTGTCCTTTTTAATAGTTTTTGGTCGTGCGATAATATATTTAGCAGAAACATAGGTATCTATTCTAAATAATTTAATATGAATTGCGAATATTTAATTTGATTTTTTAGTTGTATTTGGTTCTTCTTCCTTCCCTTTTGTTTGTTCTGTTACATCTTGCGTAGGACGGTTGTACTCTTCTACAGCAGTAACTATTTTTGTCATGATATTAGTAATCATAGATGGCTCTTCTTGCTCTAAAGACCGAGCCATTGTTTTTGACTTATATGTTGCATCGTAAGCCTGAAACGGAATAGAAACGGGTTAATATAAACTGTTTTTACTATATCTAACTACATTAATTTTTTGGGGTTTGACCAAAAATTTCACATAAGTAAAAACAATGCAATTCTTCCAAATGCTACCATATTATATCCATCATTCTTTACTTTTTTTAGCAGCGTACAAAATTTTGTGTAGTTATTTTTTCGCTGCCTAAATATTTCCAAAATTATTTGTTAGGTAACTTATGACCAAAATTTTTAATTTGACAAAATTTATAAAGCGATAAAATTTAATTGACTTTAACTTAAAATTTAACTAACTGACGAGGCAATATAATCTAACTCACTTCATTTGGTTGATGTCAGCCTTTCGTGACATATAATATAAATAGTAACTAATCATCATAGCGGTGAAGAGGGGGGGGGAGGGGGTATTTTGAAATATGTTAGCGCTTATCTCTCTCCCTCTTCCTTGAACAAATAAACGATTAAATGGTGAACGATTTAAGTCCATATAATAGAGAGTGATATTTCAATTTATTAGACAGTGAAATTCACAGTAAAAAGTCTGCATATTTCGACCAAACCTTAAATCATATTTTTTGCGTGTTTAAAAACTTTTTTATTTATACAACACGAAATAATCTTTAGGCTGGAACAAAACTGTGAAGGGCAGGGTCTACTCGTTGAGCTTGGAGAGGGGATGGCACAGTCGGATTGCTCCTGAATGGCAGGCATGCTAGTTATGCCACTACCTTAATGCTACCGCCACTGATCCAAAGACATATTTTTCTGAAATATCGATTGTAAAGACAAGATTGTAACTGTAAAGAAAATGACTGGAGACAACCGATGTTTAATAACGCCGAACGCTATTGCATTGAATAAATAATTTAAATTTTATTAAGTATGTTTGATCACTTTTTGAATGAATAAACAATCTTTCATTTTTAAGACATATTTTAAAACAAAGTTCATCTACGGGATTTCTGAATAGTTACTAAAATCAAAATGATTTTTGGGTCAATGAAACTCAGTGAATTGAGGTTTTTCCTATTGCCACGGGTGCATTTTGGTCAGATATTCTTTATCTTTTTGTATGTAATTTGTAATTCTTTTCACGATATTTGTGATTTGCTGATTCAGAAGAGACAATGAAAGACGAAATACATGGTGCAACAGAGACTAAGAGAGAGAGAGAGAGAGAGAGTATTTTTGACGTAATACCTAAAATTAGATATTTTTTCCAAGGCCACACTGCCCTTCAATGACGGAAAAATAAATAAAAAATAACATATTTATATGTTAGTCCACTTTAGTACTTTTATTTCCGTCATATTCCATTATATTAGGATTAGTAACTAATCATTTAAAAATAAACACTTAAATTTGCTAAATATAAGAAAATTTTACCTTGAGAGATAGTATTTTAGCTAAAAAAAAGACAATAGCTACGGCTATGGCTACAAAAAATGTAGAAGACATAAGTCCAGTTGGCATGATTGGGTACGGGGAACTTGTTTGGGATGCGTCACCAACTTTATGGAACAGACCGGCAGGATGAACTGGCCTCCCAACGGTTATGGGTAACCCTGGCTGGTAAGCAGAGGATTGGCCATACATCTGTTGACCTTGAGTTGCCTCACTAGATGTGGCTAGAATTATATTAGATGCTCCATTCTGGCCTCTATTGGTCATACTACTACTGGGATCGTTAATTGAGTAATCCCTGGGCTGAGAAGCTATACGCCTATTTTGTCGATTGACCGAGGGATATCCGTGAGATGCATTTGCTCTCTGTTCATTTTGTCTTCTGGCTATCCTAGATCCAACGGGATCACTACTAACTGTGGCGAGGCACAAAAGAATAGTGAACCAATTCTGAAACCTGAAAGAAAAATTGTTGAATTAACTTTATTTTAGTGAAGCCTCTAACTTTGAATAAATGAGTATCAAAAGTCGATTGTTAGCCTGACTTATTTTAGTGACGGGTAACCAAAGTAGCGTTTAATCCCAGCACTTCCACAAGCCCCCAACTTTTCGGAGTTTTATGGATTTCTAAAAAAGAAAATTTTGTTCTCAGAACCTCTTTAGTAATTAACGTTAATGAAACTTAACAATATATATTTTGTGTTACAGTAACAAACTTATAAATGTTAATTTTCGTTGGGGTTTTTGGAAATGCCACTGATTATGATCCCACAGAGCCCTTGGAGCAAGGCCACACGTAAAAAAAAGGACCAAACACTTTTCTCCCGAACGGCACAATTCTTATATCGTCAAGTTCTTCGACTAAGGGAGTCCCAATACACAAAAGAAGGTCAATATGCTCAGAGACGCAAAATCTCATAGAAAAAAAATTTTTTCGTGGTCTAACACCCAAAACAGCTGTCAGCCCGCTCTCTTATCTTGAAAAATGGCTCTATATTATAATGTGAATACCGCAGTGAGCTCTGTTTTTATTCAAAAATTGTCAGTTGATAATGACATGAAAGCCGTAGTGATTCCAAACTTTTTGATAAATTGTCAGCTGATGATGACTTCCATAGGTAACAAAGGAGATCGTGTCACAGAAAAGTGGCAATCTCTGCCTCTTGTGCCATAAAATATCAATTATTGCAAAGGAGGGTTAAGACGGAAGGAAATGTAAATTCGAGGTTTTCAATCGATTTGTTATGGTCTAAAACCTTGAAATCGAGGTTGGAAGCTTTTATGTGTGTATTTGGGAAATAAAACGATCAACGTTAATTTAAAAAAGGCACAAGTTTTGCTTAGGGAGGTCAGTGGTGGATCTAGAAAGTCTTGGGGGAGGCCCAACTTATAAGGGTGCCAATGAGCATAATCTTGGGGGGGGGGGGAATGTGACAAAGGTGCCAATAATTGACCAAATTGACAAATTTATTCAAAAAAAGAGTAAAAAAATAGGATAAGAGAGTACCAGAAAAATATTGGAGGGGATGGTCAGGGTTCCCCCTCTCCGCCCCCCTGGATCCACCAGTGAGAGAGGTAAAGATTCAAGCTGGATCTGAAAACCAACAATTTTATTGTTTGAAAATTACGCAGAATATATCTACAAACTAGCTCGAATAAATTGACCCGTGATATTTTCCAATATCTGTTCTAAAAATCAAGCGCTTTACTGAAAATTGAACTTGCTTGAGGTTTGTAGAGAATTATAATTTTATTCTAAAATTTATGGATATTGTGGCTGGTGACAGACTATTGAAAAACTTCAAAAAAATTTCTGTACGCTACTTATGGCTTTTCATAGCTTGCATGCTGCTCACTTTTTATTCTCTAGAGAAAGAGAATATACTATTCTTTTAAGTTCGGTAATGTGCTTTCAGTAAAGCGCTAATTTTTAGAATTCCACAGAAATTGGAAGACACCACATGTTTGGAAGACGCACCATATTTAAGCTAGTTTTGTGTATAGAAACCCTTATATAATATGTGAAACAATATTTTTGTTTGTTTTTAGTTTCATTTTCGCTTTTCACTTCCATAAAATAAACTTTTTCTTTTAATTAATCAAAAGAAAGTTTCCGAAAAATAAGTTTTTAAAAGAAAAGTAAAGGCGATTTTAAACTTAAGCTCAGCAGATACAAATAGCTTTTAAAATTCAAACTCAAGACGACCAGAAATTACTATTAAAGAATAAATGAAACCCAAAACGAACAGAAAATTAAATAAGCAATCATAGCAAACACATACAACAAGTAATAATATAAATGAATAAATAGATCTCAAAGCGAATAATGCTTAGATTGAATGTGAAAATCAAGCTTAATCCGAAAAAATATTTTCGTATTGAAGTACACATGAAACTTAAAACGAACAGTAATTAAATAAAAAATCAATGCAAGCAAACATACAATAGATATTAATTTAAATTAATAAATAAATCTTAAAACGAGTGAAACTTAAATTGAACATGCAAATCAAGCTCGAAACGAACAAAAATCACCACAAACAAGAGTTTGGGTATGACCTCCTTCTCTCACTGTAAAAGTCTAAAGCCTACTGCGTAATTGGCGTTTAACTGAAAACGGATTATATACAAATACTTTCTTTTCCAGTTCTTACAGTATTGAAAATGAAAATACAATTACAGTGAAATAAATTCTTGAACTGATGGATCTTTCAACAATTAATATCATTATACATCAGATATTCAATTTGATGTTGTTTATACTTTCCGAGACTGTTCAAGACACATATGGTTTTCAGTGCTGTGGGAGAGTTGTCATCCTCAAAGACCTAATTTCCAGAACTTAAGACTACGTGTAATAAAATGGCTATCTCAAAATTTTGATTGGATGTGTTTGCGGAAAAGGTGGGCGTGAGAGGGGGGTTAGTTTCCCTCCAATCACTTTCGACTATTAAAAAGGGCTCTAGCCCTTTGAATTTTCAATAGAATGAGTCTTTTTTGATGTTTTTATGACAACGCCTTCTATAAAAACCTTATATGCCCCTAGGGCATAACTTAAAACCCTTGCCCTGAGGGTTGTGGGGGAGTTTTCTCCTCAAAATCATAATTTCTATAAGGTAATCAACTACGCTGAACAAAATGGCTATCTCAAAATTGTGATTGGATGTCTTGGGGGGGGGATGATGGGTGCGGGGGGGGGGGATAATTGCCCTCCAATCACTTTCAACTATTGAAAAGGGCACTAGCCTTTTGAATTTCCAATCGAATGAGCTCTTTTTGAAGTTTCTGTGACAACACCTTCTATAAAAACCTCATGTGCCCCCAGGACATAACTTAAAACCTTTGCCCTGAGGGTTGTGGGGGAGTGCCCTCCTCAAAAATATATTTTCTACCTGGATATCAACTACGCTGAACAACATGGCTATCTCAAAATTTTGATTGGATTTGTTTGGGGGAATGATGGGCGTGGGGTGGGGGGGCTAGTTGCCCTCCAATATTTTGTAACTATTAAAAAGGGCACTAAAACTCTCGATTTTCAATCGAATGAGCCCCTTTTGAAGTTTCTACGACGACCCCTTCCATATGAAGTGCCTCTGAAAAAAAAATAATAAAACATTGGAGCCGTATGGCCTTTACTATAGGCAACGCTACAGCGTTGCCTCTGATTGATTTGCATGAGAAGCGCCGATCTATATATTTTTTCTCAATTTAAAGGGTAATTAGTGACTGTGAATCAGGGGAGTAATTTGATATGGGGCTGGGGGACAACTGCCCCTCCCAAGCCTGGGTTTGTCGCCCAGACCCAAGTTTGCCCCCCTCCCCCAGCTGAAATTTAGTTTCTTCAAAAATATTGTCTAAACAAAGATAAGCCAGCATAATTCAAACATCAACAGAAAAGGATCAAATAGTACCTTTATGGTACTAAATGGCTCATTTTTCAGTTGTTACCTGCCATTTTCACTTGATTTGGGAAAAATTTGCTCCATCTTTGCCCCCCTTGGATTTAAACGGAATTACGCCACTGCTGTGAGTGTGGGCATGGAATTGATTTGAAAATCAAAATCGTTATGTCAAGATCAGCTTTTAGTAACAAAAAAATCTTACAGCACCATTTTCTGTCGTTTAGTGCAGCAAAACATTAATTTTTGCCCAAATCGGCTAAAATATTGAGAAACAGAATTTTTGTGACAACCAATCAGGTTGTCGCAGTCTGAAGGCCTACACGAACAAATAAAAGCTCAAACAGGGATAAGTCCTTTTATTAGACACTGAAAAACAGATGCAACAAGTTTGGATATTTTGACCGCATACATCAGCGATCATGATCCGCAGATAAATAAAAATATTAAAATTGAAACAAGCTATATTTATACAGAATAAATAAATTGCTTCGAGTCACAGACAATTTACCCCAGTCTTGAGTCCCAGTCAAAGTCTTGAGTTTTTTAATATTGCCAAAATGTAAGTTGAATTTTTACTACTGATGATGATCAGCAGATAATTTATCTGCTGATGATGACCATTTATGTATGTGGTCGAAATATCTAGAATCCTTTGTATCTGTTTTTCACTGTCTAATAAAAGTACGTATCCCTATTAGAACTCTTATTTGTTAGTCATAGAAAGGCAGTGGGGTCTTCAAAAAAATACCAAAGTCCTCTACCAGAGGTTCCGAGCATCCCAACCTAAAAAAAAAAATACTAAATCTTTTTTATCTTTAACTCTAATCATCAATTTAAAATTAGAGACCTGACGCTTCAAAGCCTTGAGGCTGAGTAGGTGTGGTTTGAAAACGCATGACTATGGGAGTTTCGCTAGTTCTAAGGAGTTCCTTGACGCTCAGCTATTCTGATCAAATGCTTTCTTAGATTATTTGAAAAAAAACTACGTTTTCTAAAGAGTTAAAGAGGGTGAGTCACAAGTTCGAACCTTAAAACGTACAGGGATTAGGAGGTAAATTTGGGGGGCTGCCACCCCCCACTTTTGGAGCCTCTTTGGTTGCAATCAGTTGGGCGTACCAACACGAATGAAACTGTTTCAATGGCATTTATTTTTAATCTTCAGAGAATTTGGCAATGACCACTCAGTCTGTTACAGTTATAACTACAAACTTGTCTCTCTGCCAGGTATAGTTATGTATTCAGTGTGATTATTTATGATGGAAAAATAGATGAACCTGAACCTAAACTGCTTGTTTATGCTGAGCCCTTCTTCTGTTCCCTGTTTTTTCTGTTCAAAATTGTTAAGTTCATCACATTATAGCTTGTTATCGGTTAGGGAAAAATCTCCTATAAAAAATCCAGCAAACAGGCTCAGTACTGTTACAGGCTCAGTACTGTTACAGGCTCAGTACAGGCTCAGTACTCTAATCAAATAGATGCAATAGGATGTTCTTACGGTACAAAATTCAAGCAGACTTCGTTCGTGTTGCAAAGCATTTCTTTGCAAGAGAAAAAGTGGAGGTTGAGGGGGTGGCAGACCCCCAAAATAAAAATCTTAAGAAAAGATGCCGCAAAAGCGGGGGGTTTGGGGGGTGGCAGCCCCCCAACTGTACCTCCTAATCCCTTTTTGTTTTAAGGTTCGAACTTGTGACTCAGCCTCTTTAACTCTTTAGAAAACGTAGTTTTTTTAAAATAATTTCTGCATGTTTTTGTACAGTTTATTACTTATTATTGCTTGACTAACTGTTAGCTGATCGCATCAGGGGTTAACGTTGGGGGCTGCCGCCCCCCAAACCCCCCGCTTTTGAAGATTCTTGTGTTAAGGCTTTTAATTCCTGAATACTCAAATCAAATGCACAGTAAAATTTTTCTCTTTTCAACTTTTCTTCGAGCATGCGGGCACACGGCATGTTATCAAAGCAGTGGAGACTTACCTGAAAGTCTCCACCAGTCTCCTGTAAGTCTCATAAGTCTCCTGTAAGTCTTACCAGTGGAGACTTACCTGTACAGATTTACCTGTAGAATATCACAGTCGGCCTTCAGCTGCTGAAGGCCGACTGTGATATTCTCCTGGAGACGCCTGTTGAGCCGAAGGATTTAATAGATTGGATTTAAAAAAGAAAATGAGTTTCTTTTTTAAACTTTAAATTTAAGAGATACTACTTTAAGTTCAATATGTAAAAAAATACTTTGACGGGGAATCGAGGCCGGGTCTTCCGCATGACAGACAGAAATAGTGCCCACTGTACCATCAGAGACTCTTGTTAAATTATTTTTAGTCTCTGCAATCTATTTTCGACGCAAGCAAATACAAATTAAGATTTTCGTTTTTCGACAAAAAAAACTTCTGGGAAAGAGCTGGAATTTTCGGAAGCTTGCAGTCGGTCTTTTCAGGTTAAGAGGACTATTTTGATCTAATTTAATAATGAAATACTATGCTTTTAGGAATTTCAAAAATTAACATGGGCTCATATAGAAAAACGAGGTTTTTTGTACATGTAAATTCGGGCGATAATTTTTTCGGTCTGAAAATTTCAAAAGGCCCTAACAGGTCGAATTCCGCTTCGAATGAGTCCTCATTCACCCGGATCCGTTGTCACTGTGACCTGTAGGCGTGTCAGATAAAAAAAAATAACTTAATGAACATTAAGTGGCTATATTTGGTTTTTGGAAAACAGGGAAGAAGTGATCGGATTGAGCTGAAATTTTGAGGATAAGCTCTTAGGCCCTAGGAAAGCTTATCCTCTAAATTTCAGCCCGATCGGATAACGTTAAAAGGGGGCTGTGGTGGGAGGCTCGAGACTTCCGGCCCACTTTCCCCCCATTAAGATAAAGTCGGAGGGGGGGGGTGAAATTTTGTATGTTTCTTAGTTTGAGTCTAGGCTACAAAATGCGATCACCGCCGTCTCTCTGCGACCGCTAGGACCGGAAATCGCTTAACATTGTGGTGGGTCGCCTCTATAAAGAGGCATAAGTGTGCCTCCTTGATCAAAATGCTTGATTAGATCAAGCATGCTTGACCATTTAAGATCCTGTATTGAACTTTATTCAATCGATTGACGGTAATTGATAGATAGTCGGAATGACTCAAGCGGCTATCGGAACTGATTAACCGTATGTGTCCATTTTGATGAAACTTTGTGTCAGTGACTCGTCAGCAACCATCGATGACGCATCTCAAAACTCGGAAAATCCAATTCTGAAGTCTGAACGCGATTTTATTTTGTTTAACGATAAAGTTATACGATTTTTCTATCGATGCCAGAATTGCATGATTGAGAAGGGTTGATTGAGGCATGATTGAACCACACATCAATCGTTTGACGTAATCGCTTGACCGTCTTGAACCTACTTTTTAGATAAAGCATCAGACGGACTGACAAAGCAGAGAAATAATTGTGATGAAGTGTAAGCAAAAAACAGCTTGTTCCTATAATTGCTAGTATTACATAGTTAGGTAGGTTTGATTTTTTCCACCTAAACAGTAGAGTCCTATGTTATACTTACCTTGCTGGCATAGGAAGCAGTGAACCGCATCAAGGCCAGGTACTTTTGAAGACCAATGAGCCCTGTGAAGGCCAGGTACTTTTCAGAGCTGATGAACTGTATCAAGGCCAGACCATTCCGCAAATTCTTACACACTCGATTTCTTTGACCTTTTGCCATTGATAGTAATATGAAACAGTTTTATATTCGGGATTGGATGAAATCGATTTAAAGTTTCATAGGACTCCTGCATTCAGTAAATATAAAGTGGGATTTTAAATGCATTATATTAATATAGAAATCCAGAACAATCCTTAGAAATATAGAACAATCCCAGGAAATCAAGTAGTGAGGGGGTTATGGATTTGACGACGCTTATAGGGGGTAGGCTATACTATTGGGGCTACTACAAATTCTTCTTACAAAATACGTTTTGAGCCTTGTCTTACACAAAACGTTCGATGACGACGCAAATTGGGGTAGGCTATACTATTGGAGTTACTACAAATTCTTACAAAACACGTTTCGTGCTCTTTTTTACACGAAAGTTCGATGAAAAAAATCCAGTAGTGAGGAGGTTATGGGTTTGACGACGCCCATAGTGGGTATACTATTGAAGCTACTACAAAAAGTCATATATATTTTAAGTAATGATGCAACAGCCCTTAGTCATCAATGGCCCAGCCTCCGAAGGCACAAATGCATCTCACCCCCCCCCCCCCAAATTCCCCTGCCCCTCCTTTTTTGACTTTTTAACTTTCATTTTTATATTTTTTTAATATTGAAATTTTTAACTTTTTTTGTGTGTCGTGAAAGACATGAAATATAGTTACAACAAAAATTGAAATTTGATGTTTTCGAAATACAAAATGAGAATGATATTGATATGTTTGTCATGATTTTTACATTAGAAAAATAATGTTTATAATAACACTCTCCTTTTTTTTTACTTGGAATATTTTCGGACTTACTAAACAATTTTCAACTTTTTTTTTAATGCGGCTGTACCCATGGTACTCTATGACCGCTCGTTGACACTATGCAGCTGTCCTAGTGGTATTATATAGCTGGTTATTGACACTACCTAGTTTATTTTATGTATTAAATAAGTAATTTTCACACATTGGAAGGATAAACTCTTGCATCATATTTTAAAAACAGTGAAAATGAAATATTCGAAGAAAGTATGTGCACACGATAAAACCATCGTTGCCATAAATGCTGAAAAGGAGAAATATTTGAAGTATAAAATAAGCATTAATGGGGATTTTATTGGAAATATATGTGTTCGTTGTCATGACAGCGAGGAGCTAAATTCCTTTGGAGTACCCTAGAATTTCTATAATGTAAATGGTGGATATACGCGAAGTTAGTGCTAAAGAGAATACTGACATAAAAATAATGGTTGATGAAGAGGGGCAACTTCTAGCTAATGAATCTGGTAACGTGGTACCCGTTTGATAGATCCAATCGTCATCTTTCCGGTGTTAGTATTCAAATGAAAGCGAAAGGAAAAAGAAGACATGCATACTGCTGTACTAATGTCATAAACCATATTTTGTCTACGTGCCTACGTGCAGAACTGTTACCTGTGCAAAAACAATGTGATAATAGAAAGTGAAATCAGAGGCAAAATTAAAAGGTCATTGGCAGACAATATCACTAATGAATATAAAGATAAATTTAAGGAAAATAAAGCACAAGTGAATATTATTACTACTATTGATCGTATACAAACATACATAGTCAATGAACCCAATAATACCAAAGACAAAAACTATATTGAACCTGTAGGTGACACCCCAGTAAAAATTGTGTCTGACTCAAAATATATTAATGATTATTCCACTGGTTAAGAACTAAGAAGACAATAGCTACACTGTCAAGATAGAGCACGATAAATTATTTTGTGCAACAGGTTCAAAATATCCAAAGTTGTTCAATGATATTAATAATGTATAATGATGTTTGTAACATATTTTTATGTTAATATTCTACATGTCTTTATTTTAATAAATATATTTTCTTCATACTGATGGTTAGTCTCATATTTTTGTTCATTTTTGATGTATCCTGTTTGTAGTATAGTGTAGTTGGAACCTCATGTAATTCAAAGCTTTTAAAGCCATTTCCAGTTTTAAAAATAAAATATGCCGTTATCTAGATGTTTAAGGTGATATAAAAGATAGTGAAAGACATGGTCTTTATTGTACTATTTGAGGGGTTATATCCAACTTGACCTTACAAGGTGAGTGAAGGGTCTTTTAAAGGCATTTTGGAGAAAAATATTATTTCAAAATTAAAATCTTTATTACGCTCTGGACCATAATCCCCAAAGTCACTTCTTTGATCAGTCTTAGTTTAAAAACAATTTTTTTAGTTAAAAAGTATATTAAGTAAGGCCTAGAGGAGCGACCCCACCCCCTTTCCGTCGAGATCTTAAATAAAGAGAAAATTGGGATTTGTATAGAAACAATTAAATGGAAAAAAGATCCTAGCAACAGCCTTTGGGTAATATTCTGTAAGAATATAAGGTTAAAATTTCCTTTTAGCCCTAGATTTGAATTAAAATAGTCATTTGGAACGAATTTCAGGGCGGTGCTAAATGGTCATAAATGGTGGATGGACAACGATTTTGTTTTGGCCTGCAGTAACATGTTGCTGTAGGAACTGTTCTACTATGAACAATTTCACCAAGTAGTGCCAGGAGCACATGTATTGCATTAGAAGAGAAAGAAAACGAAGAAATTGAGGAAGAAAGTGAAAGAAAATGTTCTATAGAAAATTTTCACAGATAGTACTGTACGTCATCGAAGATCTGCGTGTTACGCAAAGCGTAACACAAGGAAAAAAAAATTGGATTATGGTACAATTTTTTGTTGTTTGGTACATTTTCCATGCAATTTGTGGTACATTTTGTTTCGTAGTGTTGGCAATATTGGTCCCAGTGTCCCTTGAGCATTCAAAAATATATCATTTTCAGCCAAATTGTGTTCATATACTTTCTATAGTATGTTCATCTAAAAATCTCAGAAACTAGTTTTTTTACGACTTGTAAGCCTCTTTCAAAGTGATCAGTTAACATCGAAAAGGAAAAAAAACATGCAGTACCTCCATAGAGAATGAACTAGTGTGAAAAAAGTAATAAAAACATTTTAACAATAATAAACTACTTGTAGGAGCTTAAGGCTCATCTTCCTACGATAGGTTCTCTTGACAGGTATGGTCGGCATTAGGGTCAGCATTTTCACTTCTTTTGGTAGTTTTCGGCCAATCAGAGTACGTTTTGCTCATGTCACAAGGTACAATCCAAGGGTCATGTGATGCTGCAGAGTGCTATACAAGCTGGGCTGCCTTCAATCCCTTTAGACTCTTGGAAAGAGCACTAGAGCTTTCAGTTTTCAATCGAATGAGGTAATTTCTAAGTTTCTACGACAACTCCCGGTGTGCAAAGTTCCTTGGTCAGAAAATAATTCAATAATAATACATTGTGCCGACATTGCTCTTCACTTCAGCAGTGCTATTGCGCCGCCTATGATTTCTGGTCGTTTTGAGTTTTAGTGATTATTGGAATTCATATCTGCTGAATTTAGATCTGGATTGTTGCATGTTCTTTGGACTATTTTGAACAAAATGGCTGTCTCACAAGAGGGTTTCGAGGGGGAGGGGGTGGGCTAGTGGTCCCTAAATCACTGTTGGTTCTTAAAAGGGAAATAGAACCTTCAATTTCAAACCAAATAAGCCCCATTTGAATTTTACAGTCCACCCGTTGAATAAAAACCTTATATGCTTCCAGTATATAACTTATTACCCTCGTCCTTGGGCTCTGAGGGACTATTTCAACCCTAGATGCGTTTTATATGCTATTCGATTTTTTTTTTTTTTAACAAAATTGCTTTCTTAAAATTTCTGTTTGATGTATCTAGGGAAAAGTGGACCTGCGGGGAGGGGGCAAGTTGCCCTTTGACTGCTCCTAACTTTTAAAAAGGGTATAGAACTTCTGTCCTGGGGCATGCTATTTGTAAACAATGAAAGAATTGCCTGGCTTGTATTCCCTACCCTGAGGGATAGGGGAAGGGGTGACATCCCCAAAGGCATAATTACTGAACCTTTCAACAATGCTGAGCAAAATAGATGTCTACAACTTTTGATTGTATGCTGTTTTTGGGAAATGATAGGCGTGTGAGGGGGGTATGCCCTCAAATCTGTGTTCTAATTTCCAATCAATTGGGAGAGGAAGTACTCAATTTCTAATTAAATGAGCTGCATCTGAAGTTTATACGACTAACCATTCCATAAAAACCTTATATACCCCAGGGTTCAACTTACAACCCTTTTCCCAGGGCTCTGAGGGGTTGTGTCAACCCTGAAGGCATTGTTATATGTTCTTTGAACCGTTTTAACAAAATGAGTATCTCAAAATTTCTTTCGGATGCATCTAGGGACAAGAGGACGTGAGTGGAGGGGTGGGAGGTGCTTAGTTGCCCTCTTACGACTTTTGACTCCTAAAAATGGCACTAAAACTTCTGACTTCCAATTCCAATTTAATGACCCCCCTCCAAAGTTTATACGATCATCTCTTCCATAAGAACCGTATCTTTTAATAATGGAAAACTAGTATAACTCTTAACCCTTGCCCTGAGATATTTGCGGGGGGGGGGGGAGGGTCATTCACAAAAACATAATCGCTGGACCTTTCAAATATGCTGAACAAAATGGCAATTTCAAAATTTATATTGGACTTGTTTGTAGAAATAACGGGCGTATAAGGGGGAAGGGGTTGTTTGCCATCCAATCAATTTTGATGCTTATAAAGGGCAGTAGAAGTTTCAATTTCCAATCGAGCCGCTTTTGAAGTTTCAACGACAACTTTTCTACAGGAAGTGCCTTGGATAGAAATAAAAAATAGATTTTGACCTTATCGCTCTTTCCTTCATTAAATAATAAAAAGAAAAATTCGAATGAAATTAAGTAGTAGCATTAAAACTTAAGACAAACAGAAATTATTCCTGACAAACAGGAAGGGGGGATTCCCCTTCCTCAACGCCCCTTCCTTCACGCTAAAGTTTTTTAAGAACTTTTAAAAAAAGGTTTTGATTCTAATTGCACGGCCCTTGTGTTTCAAGAATCGTTCTTAAAGATACGAGACAAAGGTCGAACATGAGCGCAGAGAGGGGGGAACTGAAAAGGGGAAAGCCCCCGTCATATACGGAATAAATTTCTTTCCGTTTTAAGATTTAATGTCGTTCTTACTTTTTGTAGAAAAATCTTGTTTTTTCTTATGTTTATTTCTGATCATTTTTCAGGTAATCCCAGGAAATCCAACCCCTTAATGGAAAATCCCTCCACAAAAATGTCTCTGTATAAAGGTTGTCCCTTGTCAAATTGTTCAGCGGGAAATTATCCCTGGACAATTCAATCCACGCTGCGATTTCTTCCCAGAAAATATTTACTCCTTACTCCTTGGAAAATGTCAGTATACTTCCTAGGCTGTACGTAGACAATGGGCAGATTCTCTGAAATTGCAGCCCTTCCTCTGATGATTCTGAGGGGTCATTTGATCTCCAAAGACATATCTATTGTACCTTTCAATTATACTGAACAAAATAGCTATCTCAAAATTTTGATCAGACGATTTTCAGGAAAAAGGGCGTGGGATTAGGGCTAGTTATTCTCAAATTTTTTGATAACTTAAAACGGGCATTAGATCTTTTATTGTTTGCTTGAATGAGCCCTCTCGTGGTATTCTAGTACCATTGATTCGATACGATCACCCCTCGAAAAAGCAACAACAACAAATAAACACGAGTCCGTGATCCTTCTTCTGGCAAGAACTACAAATTCTTATATTCTTATAGATTAAATAAGAAAAGACAAGTTTTTTTTAATTGAAAGTAAGAAGCGACATCAAAAATTAAAACAAAAAGAAATTATTACGTATATGAAAGGGGCTGTCCCCTCCTCAACGCCTCGCTCATTAGGCTAAAGCTTTTATTTTATTTTTAAGAAAAATGAAATTGTGAGACAGAGGTAAACTTTAGCGTAAAGAGCGAGGCGTTGAGGAGGGGGCAGCCCCTCTCATATACGGAACAATTTCTGTTCGTTTTAAGTTTGAATGTCACTCCTTATTTTCAGTTAAAAAAACTTGTTTTTTTATTTAATTTCTGAACGTCTTTAAATTAATGAAGCTTCGATTTTGGCTATCTGTACATGAATAATTAAATCGAAATTTGCATATTAATTTTTTTTTGGCTAACTTTTACTTTTTTTCGGCTGAATGGCTTTCTCGAAATTTTGATCTGACGTAACTTACGTTAACGAGCATCTATATTCGTATATTTTTATTACGTATATTAAGGAGTTCACCCCCTAGTCAATACCTTGCTCTTCACGCTAAATTCAAATTTTGTTCCAATTCATTAAGAATCACCCCTTAATCACAAAGGCCGTTAATTAGAATAAACAGCTCTGATGAAAGTAAAAAAAAAAAAAAATAGCGTAAAAAACAAGGTAATGAATGGGGGGCAAACCCAAGCATATACGTAATGGTTTCTGTTCTTTTTAAGTTTTGATGTTGCTCCTTACTTTCAGTGGAATTTTTTTAAATTTAATTTCTGATCGTTTTTTTTAAATAATGCTGGGAAATATGTTGCCCCCTAGGGTTCTCTGATATGCTGAATCTGATGGTGTGATTTTCATTATAGTTATATTATGTTTAGTAGGTGTTTCTCCCCTTTTTTTCGTAAATAAGGCAAATTTTCTCAGGTAAGCAAATTTTGTTGGTTAAGACTAAACTTGGTAAAACTCATATATTTGAAATCAGCATACAAATCCAATAAAAATCTGACTAAACTTAATTAATTTTATGTATTTGGAATCAGCATAAAAGCCAATTCCTTTGATGTATCTATTGGTACCAAAATACCGTTTTTTAGAGTTTCGATTACTATTGAGCCGGGTCGCTCCTTACTTACACTTCGTTACCACGAACTGTTTGATAGGAACTTGGAACCTCTGGAGTTGGGATATATGATACGCTGAATCTGATGGTGTGATTTCCATTAAGATTCTTTGACTGTCTGGAGGGGAGTGTCACAATTTTTGAAAATTTGGCAAATTTTCTCAGGCTCGTAGCCTTTGATGGATAACACTAAACTTAATAAATATTATATATTTGGAATCAGCACAATAAGCTATTTCTATTTTTATGTCTATTGATATCGAAATTGATTCCAGTTCCTTTTGTTAACTTTTTATTTTCAATTAGTAATACTTGATAAATAGACATATATTTTTGCCTGACTATCAGGCAGTTCGTGGTAACGAACTGTAAGTAAGGAGCGACCCGGCTCAATGGTAACTGAAAATCTAGAAAACGGAATTTTGATACCAATAGATACATCAAAAGAATTAGATTTTAATGCTGATTTGAAATATATAAGTTTCATCAAGTTTAGTGCTACCCATCAAAAGTTACGCGCCTGAGAAAATTTGGCTGATTTTTGAACCCTACTGCAGAGGTGTCAAGCTGCTATCTACAAAAATGTGGAATTTTGCATGTTTTTACCAGAAGAATCACGGATGCGTGTTTATTTGTTGTTTTTTTTCCAGGGGTGATCGGATCGACCCAGTGGTCCTAGAATATCGTGGGAGGGCTCATTGGAACGGAAATTAAAAGTTTTAGTGCCCTTTTTAAGTGACCGAAAAAAATAGAGAGCAACTAGACCCCCTACCACGCTCATTTTTTCCCAAAGTCACGCGATAAAAATATTTAGACAGTAATTTCATCCAACATGGCCGAAAGCATGATTACTATGTATTTCACGATGACTTTATCCCCTAAAGTTTCCAGGATGAAGGATGAAAGCTATGAATTTTACCCACCGCTGACATATATCAGTCGTTATTGGGAAGTATACAGACGATTTCAGGGGGGATTTTTCTAGTAGTGGGGGGGGGGGGGGAGAGTCAGGGGTTATGTGGGAGGATCATTCCATGAAAAAATTTTTCACGGGTGCAGGGACATTGCTATGAAGAGGGCGCCGGATTTCCCAGCATTATTTAAAAAAAGATCAGAAATTATATAAAGAAAACAAGTTTTTCAACTGAAAGTAAGGAGCAACATCAAAACTTAAAACGACAGAAAACATTACGTATATGATTAGGTTCACCTAGTCAATATCTGGCTCTTTAAGCCAAAGATTTTCTAGTACTTTCATAAGAGCTATTTATTCTAATTAACGGCATTTGTGATTAAGAGGTCATTTTTAAAGAACTGGAACAAAATTAAACTTTAGCTTAAAGAGCAAGGTATTGACTAGGGGGCGAACCCTCTAATATACGTATTAAAAAATATATGAATATAGAAGTTCGCTACGTAAGTTAATTCGTAAGTTACGTATATTTATTACTAATAAAAACGTTCGTAAATAAAATTAAACAAGTTTAGAGAAAGCTATTTAACCAAATAAAAGTAAAATTATTATTCAAATTTTGTTTTAACTATTCATGTACTGTGAGGCAAAGTCAAAACCTGCATTAATTCAAACACCTTCAAAAATTAAATAAAAAAAAACAAGTTTTTTTTTAACTGATAGTAAGGAACGACTTTGAAACTTAAAACGAACAGAAATTATTCCGTATAGCAAAGGGGCTGTCTCCTCCTCAACGCCTCGCTCTTTATGATAAAGTTTGACTTTCTCACGTCTCTATTTTGTTAAACAATGAAAAACTTTAGCGTAAAGAGCGAGGCGTTGAGGAGGGGACAGCCCCTTTCATATACGGAATAATTTCTGTTCATTTTAAGTTTCAACGTCGTTCCTTACTTTCCGTTAAAAAAAAAATTGTTTTTTTATTTAATTGGAAGCCGGAAGCGGTTGTTAAGAAAAAAGGTGCCTGCTTGCCTATTATCTTGACTGTAGCGTAAAAGCAAGGAGAAATAAAATTGTTCATAGATGAAAGAGTAAAAAACTAAAAGAATTTCAAGAATCTTTGCAGATAGTTGTCTCCGGGAAAGAGCAAGCAACTCCGAAAAATACAGTATAAACTGTAAAAGAAATTAGTAGAAAGTAAGTAGATAAGTAAATTTAGTGCTAGATAAGTAGTTTTGACACTAAATCGGTGAAAAATGACATTGTTTACAAAAATACATATCCAGCAGGGAAGTATTGTTTTATGTCATAAATTTACAAAATATGTCCCAAATTTCTAATATATGTGCCTTACTTTCCCTATTATGTCATTGTGTCCCAGCATATAGGAATATGTCCTTAGGAGTTATTGCAGAAATTTTGGAAAGAGATCATTTGATGGGAAATTGAAAGGGCTAGCGCCCTTTAATAGTCGAAAGTGATAGGAGGGTAAAACGCCCTACCTTGCCCATCATTTCCCCTAACACTTACACTAAGACTACTACAAGTGCGTAATTCCTCCTCCTAAGCCCCTCTCTCTTTACGCTAAAGTTTGAGTTGTTTACCAATTCTTTAAGAAAGACTTCACAAACATTAGGACCGTTTCATTAGAATAAAAAGCTTTTTCAAAGCAATGGAGACTTTAGTTTAAGAGATTTAGGAGGGTTAATTCCACTCATATATGGATAATTTTTGCCTTTTTCAATTATATTTTGCACTTCAGTTGAAAAAACTGATTTTTAAAAATTTTAATTTCTGGTTGTTAATCAGATCATTCCAGAAAATCCGGCTCCCTCGAGGTGGTTTCAGGCACCATCCCCTCTCCCCACTCTTCACCCACCGACACTCTTTCATAACAAATGATTGTAAATTATACCTTACTGTACACAATTTCATCAAACATAACCTGAATTAACTTGGTCACTACTAGGAAACTACTACTCCCCCTCCCTCCCCACCTCACCACCAGCAATAAAGATATAGACTGAAAATATGCAAGGGAACTAAGAAGAATTAGATAAGTCCCAAAAGGTCATTTAGTTTGCAACTGAAGGTTCAGTGAAGCTCAGAAAGTTAGGCCATTGAAACGCACTCCTTTGGGTATCTTAGCCCCTCCCTACACAAAGATCTACCACCTCTTCCTTAATAATAGACCACTGCATTATGAAACAAATCACTTCAGTTAAATGAATGATCACAAGAAGGGAAGTGTTCCCTTGCAGCACATTTGTGGACATTACCCATTACACATTTTTCCGTGGAAAATTCTTGCCAGACAATCTGATCCCCGCCAAAAAGAAATTATTCCCAATAGTTTTCTCCCCGCTGAAAATTCCTTCAGACAATCCTCCCTCTGCAACAAATTCCCCGCGAAAACTGTCCGTATGTTTCCCATTAACAAATACTATCTGTAAGCAATAAAATAAAAAAATCAACAACAAGCTTTTTCAACTGAAAGTAAGGAGCAAAATCAAAACTTAAAAACGAACAGAAATCATTACGTATATGAAAGGGTTTGCCTCCTCTTCCAGACTTCGCTCTTTACACTAATTCTTTTTTTATAGAATTTTAAAACAAGCTTATTATTCTTATTAAACGGCTGTTGTGTTTTTGGAGTTGTTCTTAAAGAATTGAGACAAAAAGTCAAAACTTTACCGTAGAGAAGAAGGTCTTGAGGAGGGGGTAACCTCTTTATATACGTAATAATTTCTGTCAATTTTAAGTTTTGATGTTGCTTCTTGCTATCAGTTGAATTTTTTTTCAATTTAATTTCTGATCGTTTTTTTAATTTTAATTTAATTTCTGATCGTTTTTAAATAATACCGGGAAATATGGCTCCCCCTCCATGAAAAATTTCTTCCCCTCAGGGAACAATTCCTCTGTATAAATTTCTTTCACGTAAAAATACATACCCCCCCCCCCCAGCTGAAAATTCCACCCAGAAAATTTCTTGCGGACGATCTCGAGGGAAAAATTTTTCTTAGCATACTTTCATTTGAAGAAGACTTTAATTTCTGATGTTTTTAAAATCATGCCGTTAATCTCCTCCTCCGTGAAAAATTTCCAAGCATAAGGCCAGCAAAGAGGTATTTTTCAGCAAATTGTTTTTTTGGGAGGGGGGGGGGGGGGAGGTGGGTACTAAAGAAACTTGAAAATGTATCAACAATTTGAAATTAATATTTACTCCCTTATGATTTTTGGGAATATTTCAGGTCTCCGCTGTTAATATGAAAATAAAGAATAACAGTAAGCCCCAAAATGAGCAGAATTTAGTCAGTACAGGAGGGGGACTGCCCTTCCTCATCTACGCCTCCACCTCAAGGTCGCAGAAGGTTCGGAGTATGCTCATTATTTCAGAAACTGTTCTAGTCCTTTTTTTAAGTCCAAAGGAATTGAAGACCAGCCAGCCGTGTGGGGATGGTTTTTTCCGGGATTGCGGGGGGAAGGTGGGAGGTGGGGGGGGGGTGTTTCGAGGCGTAACTTTGGGGGGTATTTTCCACGGGGGTATTTTTCAGGTGTGGGGGGTATTTCCCGGGGGTATTTTCCGTGGGGAGGGGGAGTATTTTCAGGAGGATTATTTTCCACGGAGGGATGTTTTCTGGTGGAAAGTTATTTTCCACTGAGGTTATTTTCCGGGGATATTGTCCGGAGGGGTGTTTTCGGTGGAAGGGGGTATTTTCCACGGGGGTATTCTCCGGGGGGGATAAACACCGGATAGCATTTTTGAAGGCTAGTAATGGCATTTTCTGCTCCTAAGGGAATATCTCTTTTGTTGTTTTTTTTGGGGGGGAGGTACTTTTTGTGTTTTCAGTGGTGTCAGTTTTTTATAATTCTAAAGGTATTGGAAAATATCACGAATCAGTTTATTCGAGCTGGTCTTTTACATGTATTTTATCTGATCGGCAAAGTGATAATTATATATTATAATATGATATTTTAATAACCAAACAGTTTGTGGTAAAGAAAAATCTTATTTTCTTTGAAAGAAAAAAAAATCAATTGAGGCTTTTCAACATCCAATTCAGCCTGTTAAGGTATAAGTTCCCTATGAAACATACAATTTATGACAAGCCTTGCATCAAAAGAACAATATAAGGATTTGGCTGGATCCATTAGCTTCAGACCTTTTCAGTAAGGGCTCAGTGCATTTCCCCATAGAATTCCCCGCGAGGGAAATTCTCCCCCAGAAAATTCTTCCTTTGAAAATATGCCCTAGAAATTCTCTACCTGCTGAAAATATTCACCGCAACAACCCCCCCCCCCCCCGACCCGCTCCCTGTGGAAAATATCCCCTCGAAAAATTCCCTTCTTGGAAAATATCCCCTCTGGAAAATTCTCCCCACATGTAAGCTTGAGTAGCAAAAGGTAAATTAAGACAAATGAAAAGAATGAACAGAAGAAGGGATTCTGGAATGTCTTCCAAAATACATGTAGAATATGTGATTTAGAATCAAACAGTTCATGGAAACGATCTGTTCGTAAGAAGTCACTTAGGCCGATAGTAACCAAAACCATAAAAAAGGAACTGATAACAATTAGTACATTAATAAGAATTGGCTTTTCATTTCGATTCCAAGTATATAAAGTTCATTCAGTTCAACATAACACACCGAACACTATGGGCCTGAGAAAAATTTGGAAAAGTGGGGAAAACACCTCCCTCCCACTCTAAAAAAGGCAATTGACCTTAATGAACATACACATGAATGTGCATTGTCAGTTTAATATACATATAGTTTGTATTTATTCGATTTATTAAACTTATAAAAGTAAAAAAATTAAATTTTTTCAGTAAAGTGCAAATTTTGTTCTGGCCTTGTTAAGGCATAGGGGTTTTAAGGCATAGGCGCCCAACTTATGTTAATATCTGTTTGTTTTGAGTTTGACTCGGTTATTTATTGTAATTTCTGTTCGTTTTGGGTTTCATTTATTTATCGATGCTGATTTGTGATAGTTCACGTTTGGTAGATTATTTGATTTCTTTTTGCTCATTTTTTGTTTAATGGAGTTCTTTACTTTTTTGTGAAAAACTTATTTTGTGGAAAAAGTTTGTTTAATTAATATTATGTAAAATCTATGAATGAAGATCAGTCTCAGCCAGTAAAGAACAAAAATGAAATTATTTTATTAGAGATATCACTCAAATCAGTTTTTAAATATGACTATCCAGTCAGTAAACCCCCCCCCCCCTAAAAATTGTTTGTGAGTGACACCTTTGGTTGGTTCCAGACCATGTCCACGGAAAGTAATTATACGTACTTGTTTGTCCCAGACTGCAATTTTTCTTACTTATTTTTCTTTAACCTTTATCTTACCCTGCTGTGATAAATCAGAGGGGAGGGGGGCTACAACCCCTTTAGCCCTCCCCCCGTGGTTGTGCACCTGTGGATATAGCGAAGCTAAATCTCAATAAGCAAGGCTAAGTTAGATAGCAAAGGCTATCGATTAATAGCAAAATTTCATTTTATGTTGAAAAAATATTAAAATTTTTGAATATTATGTATATTTGTATGTTTTATATTATGTATATGTTTTGTATGTTTTTTTTCAGTGTAGGTGCTAAACCCACCTTTTGTGTTGGGATTTATAATGAAGAGATTTTCTTGTGCTGGAAATAACTCACGCAGGAAAGGCTAGAATTATATTTTAGCTGTTGGACTACTGGATAACATAATATACCAAAAACTTACACAGGGAATATAAATCTAACAGTCAACATTATAAGTGTATTAAAGTTAACGCTATTTATTGAGGCTTGGTTTTTGGAAGGAGATTTATACAAATAGCTTAAAAGGAAAATTATAGAAAAACACAAAATCTCAGGTGACTTCTGGAAGTTCCTTTCTGCATTTGTGCCTGTATGTGCTAGCAGATAGATTGAACTTACATTATTCAGGGCTTTTAGTACTAATTCTCCACTGAAAAACTAAATTGAACTGGATTACAGACTCACGTTCGATTTTTCCGGATGAAAGTGAATCCGGGTTTGAAGGTTACTAAAAAAAGGTTATTCTAGGTTACCTATTTGTCAACGACAATGTGTCAGCCCATGAGCAGCTTACTCAGCCAGGATCCTGAATCTTTATTTCAAGGACACTGAAAGACTGACAATACTAAATAAGTTGCTTTTGAATTATTCTTCGTCTTTTCTTTAAGGTTGCCAAAGTGCACAGGACTTAGTTCTGTACCTGCAACAGCTAAGTACTTTTTCATTTTGCTGATAATTTGAAACCTGTTGATATCAGAGTCAGCATTTGTATCCTTGCAGCTTCTTTCCTGGGGACCTCAGATTTCTAGGGGGGGAGGGGGAGGGGGGGTAAATTAAAAAAAAGTCGGAATCTTAGTAAATCCTGTATCAAAGATATCAGCCTCCAGATATCAGGAGAGGGGTGTTGGCCCAAGAACTCCGCCATGCATGGGCGTCCCGTGAAGTAGGGTTACTTGTCCAGCCAATACATTTGATCCTACATCCTATTTATTGAAAAATATAAATTGATCACAACTGTGCAAATCTGTATAAAATTGCATTCTGTAGAATGTCATTGCCCGGCTCAATAGTAACCAAAACTCTAAAAAAAACGGAATTTTGAAAAGAATCGGATTTTTATGCTGATTTCAAATATTTATATTTCATAGTGTTCAATTAAACCGATTAAAAGTTACGAGCCTGAAACAATTCGTCTTATTTTCGAAAAAAGGAGAAAACTCCCCTTAAAAGTGATAGAATCTTAATGAAAATCAAACCATCATATTCAGCGTATCAGAGAACCCTATTGTAGAGGTTTCAAGCTCCTACCTGCAAAAATGTGGAATTTTGCATTTTTTGCCATAAGAAAGGTCATGGATGCGTGATTTTTTTTTTTTTTTTTTTTTTTTTTTATAGGGGTGACCGTATCGATCCATTGGTCATAAAATATTGCGAGAGGGCTCATTCGAACGGAAATTACAAGTTCTAGTGTCCTTTTTAAGTGACCAAAGAATGGGAGGGCAACTTGGCCCCCTTCCACACTCATTTTTTCCCAAATTCACCTGATAAAAATTTTCAGATAGCCATTTTGTTCAACATAGTCGAAAACCTAATAAATATGTCTTTGAGGATGACTTAATCCCCCCAGTCCCCGGGGGAAGGGCTTCAAGTTATGAACTTTGCCCATTGTTTACATATAGTATTTGTTACTTGGAAGTATTCAGACGTTTTGAGGAGGGATTTCTTCTAGTGGGGAGGGGGATCAGAGGAGGAGGCTAAGTGGGAGGATCTTTCCATGGAAGATATTGTTACGGGGGAAGGGACATTTCTATGACGGGGGCTGCCGGATTTCCCAGCATTATTTAAAAAAAAACAAAAATTAAATAAGAAAACAAGTTTTTCAACTGAAAGTAAGGAACAAAATTAAAACTTAAAATGAACAGAAACTATTACGTATATGAGGGGTTCTTCCTCTGGTCAATACCTCGCTCTTTACGCTAAAGTTTTCTTAGTATTTTCAAAAAGCTATATATTCTAATTAAACGGCCTTTGTGATTCAGGGGTCATTCTTAAAGAATGGGAACAAAATTCGAGATTTAGCGTAAAGAGGGAGGTATTGACTAGGGGGAGAACCCCTCATTTAGGTAATAAAAATATATGGATATAGAAGTTCGTTGCTTACGGTATTTCGTAAGTTACGTTAGATCAAAATTTCAAGAAAGCCATTTAGCAAAAAATAAAAATTAATATACAAATTTCATTTTAATTATTCATGTACGGTGAGACAAAATCAAAGCTATATTAATTCAAAAACGTTCAGAAACTAAATAAAAAAAAACAATTTTTTTTAACTGACAGTAAGGAGCGACATTAAAACTTAAAACGAACAGAAATTATTCTGTATATGAAAGGGGCTGTTCCCTCCTCAACGCCTCGCTCTTCACGCAAAATTTAGACTCTTTCTCACAGCTCTATTTTTTAATCTGTTAGTCTCTCCTTACTGTCAGTTAAAAAAAACTTGTTTTTTTATTTAATACAATAAAAAGGCCGTCCTAGAAGAGTGGATTGGTGCGCTGGGATTGGTGCGCTGGATTTAGGATTTTTTGTCCGAGAGGGCGAAGGTTCAAATCCTAGTGCATCCAATTATTTGGTTTAGGGACGAGGGTCAGTCGTGTGACTCTGTAAGTTCAGCCAGAGTCGATCCAGCTCTAAATGGGTATCCGGAGAAATCCGGAGAAGGTAAATAGGAAGGGTGTGCAAAAGCACAGGATGGTTCCCCCCCCCACTGCACTTCCTGGCTGAATGGCTAAGAAACAGAGATCAGCACCGACGGTTGGGACTGTAATGTCCTATGCCGTATTATTTACCTTTACGTTTACATTGTACAATATGTTATAAATAGCTTGAATACAACAAAATAGACAAAAAATTTAGATTCTAGGTTTTATTAACCAAAATAATAATAGCGATAATAGGAAAACATCTTTTAAAAAATTGGCAAGACCGCACCCTGGAATGTATCAACTTGCCAACTTTTACTAGCCCTACGTCATTATAAGAAAGCAATGTTTAATATCTTTTTCAAGCACTTTCCTAGAATCGTGGGTCAGAGCAGGTACGCATGCAAGAAGGGCCCCTGGACTCCTGAAGTATCAAGATTCCCATATTTCGGTTATTTTTCCAATAGTACTTAATCAGCCCCTTAAAATACTTTGCCTCCCTCCTAGAGAAAATTCTTGCGTATACGTGTCATTTCGTCATTTTGGAAAACTCTGAAGTGCATATGCGGAGTTAGAGAGACGTTATTTCAGTAAATTATTTTGAAAGGCGAAATAAAATAAAAATTAAAGATTCTTTGTAGACAGCAGAAAAAGAAGAATGTATGGAATGCAAAAGAAAGAAGACCGCAGAAGGATTCCAAGAAGGATAAGAATGCATTTTAAGTCACTACTAAAATTGATTTGCTTATTAACCCCTTAGAGAGTTGAGATTTTGCTGCTGCGTTCCCAAATGGCCCCACCCAGGGTACGGACTTGAAAATTTCGGAAGTTAAATACGAATGAAACTTTATTAAAGCAATATAGGGTGGTTAATGTAGTCCTGCAGTATCACGATCGTTTCAAGAATGGAGCATATAAGTATCGCTATTTTTAACCAGAAGTAGCCAAAAATGGCACCTGAACTGCCTAAATTAGAAACTGGACTAGAAGTTTCAATTTTGAACCCCAAGGACAATGTACATTTAATTTTTGGGTAAATAAACATAAGTTTTTCTTAATTTTTCTTCTGCATGTACGGTACCTCATATTTTCGATGGTTCATTAGTTGAGATGCATGAACACGTGGATTTTCATAGATGTATTATTTTTCGCTAAAGGCTTAGCCATTTGTGTCTTTAAACGCTCTCTACAAGCTGACATAGGTATGTGTTCGATGGAATATCCAGTAGGTATTAGTTTATTGAATAGTGTGTATTGCTCCCTAGTCGATATTTATGTACATAGAGGTTAGATCATTCAAAACATTTGCGGTTTATTTCATAGGGGCAGATGAAAGGGTAGATCCTACTAAGTTAATTTTGCTTATATGAATCAAGCAAAAAAAGAAGAAATATACAGTTTGACGCCAATTTCATGCAATTTCATAGGCAGCGCGCTAGCGCTGCCTAAGTAAAGAATGATGTGGGCACAATGTGTTTTTTTCTCCACCCGGGCACTTTGTATCGAAGGAGTTGTCGTAGAAACTTCGAAAAGGGCTCGTTCGATTGGAAATTGGCGTGGCTAGTGCCCGATTTAATATTCAAAAGTGATTTTAGGGCAACTAGCCCCCAAACACATCCAATCAAATTTTTGAGATAGCCATTTTGTTCAGCGTAGTTGATTTCCAGATAGAATATATGTTTTTGAGGAAGACACTCCCCCAAAACCCTCAGGGCAAGGGTTTTAAGTTATGCCCTGAGGGCATATAAGAACGATGATGGCACAGTGTACTATTTATTTTTTTTTTTCCTTTAGAGGAGGGCACTTCATATGGAAGGGGTCGTCGTAGAAACTTCAAAAGGGGCTCATTCGATTGGAAATTGAGAGTTCTAGTGCTCTTTTTAATAGTCGAATGATTAAAGGGCAACTAGCCCCCCCATGCCCATCATTCCCCCAAACACATCCAATCAAAATTTTGGGATAGCCATTTTGTTCAGCGTAGTTGATTTCCAGATAGAAATTATGTTTTTGAGGAGGACACTCCCCCACAACCCTGAGGGCTAGGGTTTTAAGTTATGCCCTGGGGGCATATAAGGTTTTTTACAGAAAGCGTTGTCATAGAAATTACAAAAAAGGCTCATTCAATTGGAAAGTCAAAGGGCTAGTGCCCTTTTAAATAGTCGGAAGTAATTCGAGGGCAACTAGCCCCCCACACCCATTATTCCCCCAAACACATCCAATAAAAATTTTGAGATAGCCAGTTTGTTCAGCGTAGTTGGTTTTCAGATAAAAAATTTTTGAGGAGAACACTCCCCACAACCCTCAGGGCAAGGATTATAAGTTATGCCCTGGGGTCATATAAAAGGTTTTTACTGATATCTTTGTCGTAGAAACTTGAAAAAGGGTCGATTTGAAATTCAAAGGGATGGTTCCTTTTTTAATTGTCGTAACTAATTTGAGGGCAACCCCCCTCTGACGCCCACGTTTTCCCAAAACACATCCAATCAAAATTTTCATATAGCCATTTTATTCAACGTTGTTGAAAGTTTTGGAAATTAGGCCTTTAAGGATGACAATCCCTCCCCCCACAGCCCTCAGGGCAAGGGTTGTAAGTTATGCCCTGGGGTATATAAAGTTTTTATTGAAAGCATTGTCGTAGAAACTTAAAAAGGGCTCATTCAATTGGAAATTGAAAGGGCTAGTGTCTTTGTTAATAGTTGAAAGTAATTGGATAGCGACTAACGCCCCTCGCACGCCAGCTATTTTCCAAAACACATTCAATCAAAATTTTGATCTATTTTGTTCAACGTAGTCGAACGTTCTGGAAATTTGGTCTTTTAGGATGATAACCCCTTCAGAGCCCTTAGTGCAAGGGTTAAAAGTTATGCTGTGGGAGCATATATGGTTTACATAGAAAGTTGTTGTATATATCATAGGCAGCACGATCGTGCTGCCTAAGTAAAAAACGGGGACACTCGACAACGAGACAAGAAACGGGGACTAAGTAAAGCGGAGGAAACTCCCCCACAACTCTCAAGGCAAGGGTTTTCATTTATGCCCTTGGGGCATATAAGAACGATGTTGGCGCAATGTATTATTCATTAGTTTTTTCATTTAGAGCAGGGCACTTCGTATCGAAGAAGTTGTCGTAGAAACTTCGAAAAGCGCTCATTCAATTGGAAATTGGAGTGGCTTGTGCCCTATTTAATATTCGAAAGTAATTGGAAGGCAACTAAAACCCCTCTCACGCCCACCATTTCCTCAAAAACATCCAATGAAAATTTTGATCAGTCCTGGTTGAACTTCGCTGAAGTAAGGATGCTAGGACTGCTTTGAAAAAAATTTTTATTTTTGGTTTTATTGGTTGCATGTTGTTGTGAGCCTTTTTTCTTTCATATATTTTTGTCTTGCTGAGGACGGCCCTTGGACATAGGGCCGAAATATTCATTCAAATTATCTTTCTCCACTGTCTTGCAAAAAGATTTCCCTATTGTTCTTCGTACTTTTGTTGTTTGTTATGGAAAAGCAGTGTGGTCTTCGTCAATATTTTTTACTCTCCATGCCGTAATTTCGCCAGGTACGATCTTAGACTTTACACAAAAGCTTGCTTATTTTGTAAATTTTTGCTATTATTTGTGCTGTTTCTTCATAAGCAGCTTGTTTAAATTCCAAACAAAGCAAATAAAAAAACAACAATAATAACAACAAAATCCTCAATTTTTGCACATAGCCTAGGGACATCTGAAGTTTTTTGGAATGTAATTATAAAAGCGTTTTGATATAGAAAATTCCTTATCTTCCATCTGTTTTTCTGCCCTACATAAACTTAGTATAGTTTATTCTATCTTCTAAGGCAAACACTATATTATATAAATTTCTAAACTCGTCGCATTGAATCTTTTCAAAAGGATTTCAGAATTTTTCAGTTTCAGTTTCGAAAGTTTAGCAAAAACCCTCAGTTAAATGGAAAATATCTGAAATTTGCTAATTTTGTGGGTTTGACATGTTTTTAGGCTTATTTCTCAGCAACAGTTTGCTCAAAATTCAAAATGAAGCCAATCAAAAAGTCTTTTGTACAAAGCTTATTACTACATTCTTATTTTACAGAAAAATAAGGAATTAAAAAAATATATAGCTTAGGTTTGTATTTGTCTTCATTAGGAGTGGGATGGGCAAGAGTGGCTGGTATGTAATTAGAAAGACACTAGCTTTGTACATAGTATGTTCCTTTTTTCTGTATGAATATCCTGTACGCTACTATCGATTAAATCAGTTTATTTCATCCTTTCTCCTAAAACAAACACTCTGACGACCAATTACTTTCTTCATCACATTCAGATAACTTATTTCTATTGATTTTTTTTAGTTGATTTCTAGGTGTTTCTAGTTCAACCAAGACCTAAAGCATACAAAATATATAAGCAATATACTAAATTTCGATACACAAAAAATATCGTATATGATATACATCGCCTCGCATATCGCCTTAAGCAATGTAAATAATATCGCTGATTCCGTGAATTTGCATTATGCTCAGGCTTACTCATTAACACTTGCTCCAAAAATCAAACTAAAGCCAATTGTAAAACACAATTAGCAAAACTTGTAGACAGTTTAGGGTTATACCTTGAATTATTTTCAGAAAAAAAAACAAACAATAAACAAACATAGAATCAAAATAACAAAAAATTGTTAGCGGGTTTGTCAATGGTATGGGACAGAAATCAAATAGAACAAAACGAAGAGTATGATATGTATCAATATCATCGTAATTTCATTTTATTCCCTCTGAATGGTAAAAAATATAACCCTAAGATATACAAAAACAGTTTGCTAACTTTGTGCTTTGAAATACAACTCTAGGCTATATACAAAAATACTGTTGTTTTTTAAATTTGTTAAATTTCATTTATTTTGAGTTTTAAACTAACTGTTTATAAGAAATAAGCACAAAAAAACAACAAACCTACAAAATTGGCTGGCTTTTATATATACTAAATTTCGATACACAAAAAATATCGTATATGATATACATCGCCTCGCATATCACCTTAAGCAATGTAAATAATAATATAAGGCTATATCTGGCTCTAATAGGAGGGTGGGGTGGGATTTGATGGGGTTGGGGATTGATTTCACTAGGAAAGAGAATAAGTTGGGTAATCAAATGGTATATTTCCTCGGTTTCTATATGAATTTTGTTCCAAAAACCAAACTAACCAGGGAATGTCAAACTTACTCTCTACCCCTAATTTGATTATTCGAAAATGTTTTGAGTGAACTTTCCAATACAAAAATAAATAAAACAACATAAATAAATACATAATAAAACATAAATAAGTATATTTATAATAAAACATAAATAAATATATGTAACTAAAACATAAATAAAAATATATAATAAAACATTAATAAATCATAGTATAAATAAATAAAAACATAAGGAAATAAAATGTTTGGAGCTATTCAGACCATTCAATGAAGCTCTTCTTTTTATATATTATATTTTCTGCTTACATGTGCATTCGCCTGCTTATCCAGAACACAAAAGACACAATTAACTACATTTATACCCAAAACTGAGCCAATGGGTGATTGAAAAATAAAAAGATTTTGCAGAAGAGAAAAAGAACAAGTGTGTTAATTCACCAAAAAGTTGAAAATTTTATGCGATCTGAAATTTGCATAAACAAATACATTAAAATACAAATAATTTTCAATTAAAATAAAATATCTAATTGAAAAATAAAAAGTACTTAAAGAAGAAAAAAGAAAAAGTGTGTTAATTCACCAATAAGTATAAAATTTTATGCGGTCTGAACGTTACATAAATAAGTTCATTAAAATAAAATAATTTTTAATTAAAATTATGCATTTAATTGAAAAAGAAAAAGAAATTGACGAAGAGAATAAGAAAGTGTTTTAGTTCACCAAAAATTATAAAATTTTATGTGGTCTGAATTTTACATAGGCCTAAACAAATACATTAAAATAAAAATATTTTTTAATTGAAATAATACATCTAATTGAAAAATAATGAGAACTTGAAGAAGAATATAAGAAGAAAAAAGTGTGTAAATTCACCAACAAGTATAAAATTTCATGTGGTCTGAACTTTACATAAATAAGCACATTAAAATAAAAAATTAAATTTTAATTAAATAGTACATTTAATGGAAAAAGAAAAAGAATTTAAAGAAGAGAAAATAAAAGTGTGTTAATTCAACAAAAAGTATAACATTTTATGCGGTCTGAACTTTACATAAATAAATACATTAAAATAAAAATATTTTTCAATTATAATGATGTATTTAATTGAAAAATAAAAATAACTTGAAGAAGAGAAAAAGAAGGTGTGTTGATTCACCAAAAAGTGTAAAAATGTTACGCAGTCAGAAATTTAAACTTCTAGTCCAGTTACTAATGTTTGAGTTCCAGAAATTTTTATGGGCTATTTGCAGTCCAAAATAGCGTCGCCTGGTATTACGTAAATTGTAAAGTTGAGTTCATTTCATTTATGGCGTCCATTATAATTTGTTCTAATTCAGAAACTTCTCTTTGTGGTAGATTGGCAAAAACTCCTTGCATGGGAGACTCCCCACTCATTGAAGAGCCAGAATCCCCTGACAGAGATGATAACCAATTGAATAAACTCGAAATGATAGCTAAAAATAAAAAAAATAATAATAAAACCATTACATCTAGTATGAGTTTACTGTTACTGAAATTTAGGATTGAATGGGAAAAATTTAGGAGTTTTTGGAGGCCTAATCAGAGGATTCGTGAAACCAATACTATATGTAGCAAATTGAATAAAAGCGGCATTCGGCTGGTTCACTTTTTAAACTATGCACAATATGGGACTCTTCTTATTTGCACCAAAAACAGTAAAATACTAAGATTTTTGCGTAAACAGGGGAGGGAAGGGGACCAAGGAGTAAATTCTCTCCTCAAGACACAAGAAAACTTGTGTTTGTTCCAAATTCTCATTACACTTCTTACTTTCTTTTGAAGACATGTTTTTTTTTTAATTAGTTTTTTTTGTAACAATTACTGGAGAATAAAGGTTCATTTAAGTGTATTTGGTTTAAGAAGTAACGTTCTAGTATTGCTTGTTGTAAAGGACCATAACTTTTCAATGTATTATTTATTATTATTACTTTTTTCAAAGAGCCACTTCACAGGGATTGAGTATCGTAGAAAGTTTGGAAGGAGCTTATTCGATTGAGAATTGAAAGTTATACTGCCCGTTTTAATAGTCAAAATTATTATTAGGAAAGAGGACACGTTTGATGCATGATCCCCAAAAGAAAGTCAGAAAGTCAAAAAGAAACTTCAGAAAATATTGAGGGGGATCTTGAAGTAAATCAAAAGACACTATATGTATATGGGTTTAGACCCCGCCGGCGCACCGATGAGGGAAGACCGGTGGCATCGGGGCCAAAAACAACAGTGGTGGCATGCCACTGGCACTCCACCGGCTCTCCGCCAGTAAGATCGTGCCGGTGCCTGATCGCGCTGGTGGCGCGGCACCGGCGCGATCAATGTTGACCGCCAACATTAATGTTTTCATCAGTATTTCTCAAATCAAAGCTTAAATTTACAAATTTACTGTCTCAACTCGTTGACAGTACACTTTCATAGGATACTCCACCTAGTAGCTACTGGTAGCAACCAAACTGTCATATTCTTGCAAAAATCTCACCTCCCTTCACACTCCCTCTTGTATTTTTTTAAAGCAGCCATGTTCTATAAGATCCGTCTCTTCTTTAAATAAAAAAAATTATGAACTTTTTGGCATCCATGCTTTCAATAAGAAATTCAAGATATTATCATTTAAATATAACACTTCCCTAGCCCCCCCCCTCTGGATACCAACTTTGATAGGATACCTTCTCTGCTTTAAATTAAAAACATAATTAACTTTTTGGCTTCCCTGCTTTAAAAAATAAATAAATTTGAGGTATTATCATTTAAGTATAATACCTCTCTACCCACCCACCCTCTGGATACAACCTTGATAGAATACCGTCTCTACTTTAAATAAAAAAATAACTTTTTGGCATCCCTGATTTCAATAAAAAAAAAATCAAGGTACTATCACTTAAATGTACTTATTCCCTATCCCCCCCCCATCTGGATACCATCTTGATAGGATATCGTCTCTGCTTTAAATTAAAAAAAATAATTAACTTGTTGGCATACCTGCTTTCAAAAAAAAGCGAGGTATTATCATTTAAATTTGCTAGCTCCCTACCCTCCCCCCCCCCTCTGGACACAACCATGATAGGATACCGTCTCTACTTTAAATTAAAAAAATAATTAGCTTTTTGGCATCCCTGCTTACAATTAAAAAAAACTCGAGATATTATCATTTAAATGTATTACCTCCCTACCCCCCCCCCCCTCTGGATACCACCGTGATAGGATACCGTCTCAGCTTTAAATTTAAAAAACAATTTACTTAATAATTGACTAGGTGACTGACTATATGGTTCAAACAAACACGCGAAATAACTTTAAACAGCTTAGAGTTCCTTGGAAAAAAATTGAGGGTATGAGTAAAGGGGTACAATGACAACAACAAAAATGACAAAATTGTTCAGATATACTTCAAGTTATTGGAAAACTGAGTCATAGATTTGCCATGGCATTCAATAAGATCCAAAGAATATAATTAAAAGGGAGCCCACACAAAATCCAAATTAGGCCAGTAGCCTAAGAGAAATAGCAAAATACCCAAGACAATGAACAAGTCCCAATAGGGGGCCCTGGGTCTATCAAAATGTTTCAATGGTTTCCCAGGGAGTTTGATATCATTTTCTTCCGTCTCCACTTTAAATGAAAATATAATTATCTTTTTAGCATCCCTGCTTTCAGTTAAAAAAAAAAAAGAAATATTATCATTTAAAAATTATAGCCCCCTATCCCCCCCCTATAGGCAATAATTTACAATTTTTTATGGATCATATTTTTGGGGTAACTTTCGTTTCAATATTTAATTCCCCAACCTTGTACATAGCTTAGTCTATAGCTAAATTTTATCTCAATAAAAGGTTGTTTTTTTTGGGGGGGGGGGGTACAAAATTTTCAGAAAGAAGATTGTATTTTCTTTAATCTATCAGGCGTTCAACAATTCTGTATTAAACATTAATAAAATCTTATCTAAAAACAGTAAAAGAAATCAAAATTCTGCAAACTTACAATTCAGCTGTAGAAACAATCTGTCGACTATCAATTTCAAAATCCAACTGAAGTTGTATAGTAGCAAATGCGTTCTATTTAATTTCAAAATAAAATTGTTGACTACAAATGATGCAAAAAATAGCAATTGGGAAACTGCATTCGAAATGATTTAATCTTATTTCATAAAGACGATACTTCTTTTGTCAACATATGAAGAACTGTGTATATTGCAACTGCATCTGTCTGGTTTAAAGCAAAGTAACAAAAGAGACGAAAATTAACGAACAAGAGAGTAGTGAAGATTATGATATGCAAAGTAATTGTTGGCATGTAAAGTCACTGGTGATAAATCGCTAGGGGTGGAACCGTGATTGGGTGATTTTCGGGGATTCGGGGAACCAATTTGTTTGCTGGGGTGACGCATAGATTTTCGGGGAAATACCCAAAAATTTGGAGGTAGTGCAAGACCTGTTGGATTTCTAATCCGGAAAATCTAAATATCAAACCACACGAGAAAGAAAAGCTCCGACTTTCTGGTTGACGCAATAAAGAATTGCCGCAAAATTAATTCAAAGTCATAGTACAGTAATAACACGGAAAAAAAAATGCCCGAACCAGGAACAAATTGCTAAAGTAATGCTTTCTTCACCATCCGGGTCAGAAAAAAGCGCTGAACAACATATACAAAATCTCCATCTCTAACCCGTTGCGAAATTTGTTTTTTTTCGTTATTTTTGTTATATAAATTTTAATTTTTTCCTGAAAAAATGAAGTGTCACGAAATGAGTGGTTGATACGTCTATCTGTATTAGAATTGAAAGCTGAAACCATTTCTGACATAATTTTTTCTTATAAACGTCAAATAAAAGGAAAAAAAATCCATTTTTAGTATAAAAATAGTAAAATTTCGCTATTTTTGGCAAAAAAAACTAAGTGATAACCATGATATCATTTTTATGTGTGGTTTTTTTGTCCGTTAATGTGGATCACGATATGTGCACGATTGACAGAAAGGACACTTTCCAAGGTATGGCAATTCTAGCATCTGTCACTCCCCCCCCTCGGAAAAACAGAGTGGCACCAATCCCAAGAGGGATTGTTTCTCTAGACGCCGTGACGCTCAAAGGTCGAGTCCCTATTTACCCTTTTCGGATAAGTGAAGCGGTGCTTTCTCAGATTCGGTACGAGAAAATATCACAGACCATTGTGAATGAACCATTTGCACTCATTGACCAGCTCTGGTTGTCATCGTGGTTTTTCAAGAGCCCAAGACCTAATTGGAATGGTTTTATGCAATCAGTTTTCTCGCACTCGCTGGATGAAGAAGCACAAACTCCTTGCGACAAGACAAGTATTTTTTTTTCCATGATTGATCTTTTTTTACCAATGATTCATGCCTATACTCAACCTTGTGCTTCATTGCTTGTCAGGGGAGGAAATGTGGATTTACGCCAGTCGTCACATTCGATCAGCCACTTTGGTGGAAGGCAATGAAGATTATCAAGTCTGACGTGTCAAATGAGCTGGACAACGTTATCATCAAACTCGGAGGTTTTCACTTGATGATGAGCTTCGTCGGACGAAAATAGTATACGCACCGGCAATGGTACCACATATACTCTCTGGGAAAGTAATTTCTGGAGCTATTTAAACTCTCATTCTCTTGAGCTCGGCTCTTTATGCTCATCTTTTAGGACAAGATGCGGGAACTTCGGATACTTTCGGCCTTGAGAAACTCATCAACGACATCCTTGAGGGCTACACGATTAGAAGGTCAGATCGGCACTGGACCGGCCTCTCAGCAGACTTAGTTATTGAACAAGATTACATGCGAGGCCTAAAGACATCGGGAGGACTCTCTGAACGCGACATCTAAACATCTGAACTCGAGTTCAGAAGACATCTGAACTCGAGTTCAGAAGACATCTGAACTCGTGTATACATGACAGATGAGGGGGACGAGAACATCCGTGTCATCAGCAACCACAATTGTGTCGCTATGGAGTGCAGTTTCCGTAGCCTTCTTCACTATGTCTAGATCAGCATCTCCTTCAGAGTGGTATACATCGCAACCGCTGGCTACCAGAGCGCTTCCAAGAATCTTCAGAAAACGCGATTTGTTCTCCTTGCATGAAAGAAACTCCTTTTTCTTCAAGCAAAGATTCATGTCTTTGGTAAATAACACTTCGTGGCTGACAGATCCAGCTCGAAGCAAATGGTTTGCATCGTTGATTGACGGACCGCCGTTGTATCCGTCGAAGACGACAACTGCACGGGGATACTTTTTTTGACGTAATGAATTCACGAAGACATGATAGCCTTGTATGTAGAAGTGACCTTCCACGGGATCCGATGGAGAAGGGTGCCCCCGTCTAAGACGAAGCTGGTAATTCCGACCGGTCTTCGGAACTGAGTATCAAACCCACATGACTGATCGACTGCTTTTGCTAGGTCGGGCTTGTTGGCCTTTTGCTTGAATCCATTTCTTTCGAAAAGAGTTGGAAGAATGGTACAGAGCTCAAACTTAAAAGCCCGACTTTTTTGTTGTCATCAGAGTCACTTGGTCTTTCTTGTTAAAGATGTGTTGCTTCAAGTTCTTTTCTGACATCTTGTCTAAGATTTTCTTTCCAGCTGATTCGTCTTCGTCAACATTCATGCTTGGAGATGAAATTACTCTATTTGCAACGTTTCTCAGTTCTACATTGCCTTTGAATGGGGATGACACTTCGAAGAAATCTACCAACTTCGCAGTATCTTCACAGTCACAGTTTTGTCTGTTCAGACTCAAGTCACGATGCTGCTCGCTTATAGAGTAGCCGATATTCGTCAGGTTCTGCATAAACAGGTTGCGATGTATACCACTCTGAAGGAGATGCTGATCTAGACATAGTGAAGAAGGCTACGGAAACTGTACTCCATAGCGACACCATTGTGGTTGTTGATGACACGGATGTTCTCGTCCTTTTCATCTGTCATGTAGACACGAGTTCAAATCGAGTTTACTTCTGGCCGGAAGCGAAATCCAGAAGTGAATGCTCAGCTTGGGATGTTTGTCAGGTGAGAGACAAGCTAGGATCAGAAGTTTGCCAGCTGATGCCGTTCTGTCACGCCATACTGGGTTGCGACACAGCATCGCACCTTTATGGCATTGGAAAAGGAAAACGTTATAAGCTATTGTTATCCAGCTCGAGTTTCAGAGACGCCGGTACCCTGTTTACCAAAAATCTGCTTCTCATGATGAGATAGCTGCGGCTGGAGAGAAAGCTTTGCTGAAGCTCTACAACTGCTTGGATGTGCCAAGTCTTGACACTACCAGGAACCAAGTTTTCCAGAGGAAAGTTAATACTGCCACATCATTCGTACACCCGCAAGAGCTGCCTCTGACTATGATGGCAGCGAAGTATCATTCGTTCCGAGTCTAGAGCCAGGTTCAGATTTGGCTAGGTAACACAGTTGACCCCCTAAGCTGGGGATGGAATCTTCAAGGCAACGAAGTTTTAGAGCCAAAAATGACGGATCTGCTTGCTGCTCCTCCTCATCTTCTAAAAACAGTGAAGTATTCTTGCCGAGCTGATTGTTGCGACAGTGAGAGATCCTCCTGCAAGAAAAATGGCCTGGAATGCACCATAGCTTGTCGAGTATGTAGTGGAGTTTCGTGCAGCAACGCGAAGTGTCAAGAAGATGAATTTTCTGACGATTAGCTTTAAGCCTGTGATTTAATTTTCCCTGTGATTTTTGTTTCTTTGATCAATCAGATGTGCAATTTTCTTACGTTTTCTTACAAATAAATTTTACCACGTCGTGTTTTATAGTGATGAAGGTGAATGGATTTTGATCTCAAATGCCTGCGAAGAGCAATGTTTTTGGGGAAGATTGGGGAGGATGGGTATTAAAAAGATCTTGAAGTATCTCAGAAAACCTAGTTTGTCAACTCAAAACTGATCTAGAATTTTCTATCGAACGCTTGTTTTTTTTTACCTAAAACATTAAAACTTTGTTTATTTTTGTTCAAAAACAGAGCATTTCTGATTTATTTTTTTTATATTTCGGAGAAACTAACTTCAGATTTCGTTTCAGCTTTCAAATCTGATACAGAAACACATATCAAACACCAGTTTCATCATGTTTAATTTTTTTCAAAAAAGTAAATAAAAAATTAATAAACAAAAACGACGAAAAAAACAAATTTCGCAACGAGTTAGGGATGGCTATTTTGGATATGTTGTTCAACGGTTTTTTCCTGTCTGGATAGTGAAGAAAGCATTACTTTATCAATTTGTTCCTGGTCAAACCTTATTATTCCTGTACTATCAGCCGAACGGCGCCACCTCTGCCGGCGGTTGCAAGCCGATGGCGTAGCTAGACTTTGGTGGTGGTCAACTGGGCCTCTCGTTGGCGGTGTTTGGTCGATCCACCGGCGCGGCGCCACGGTCTATATGGGTTATCACAAGCATTTCTACGATGTCTTAAGAATGGATATTAGCTTGAATCTTTCAGGACTATTGCCACTGCAACTGTGCAACTATTGCCACTGCAACTGTGCAACTATTGCCACTGCAACTACTACTACAACTGTAACTACCTGCAACTGTGACTTGGAATACTTGTGACTGTGACCTCAAGTACTTGCAACTGTGATTCTTGTAACTGCAACTATTTGAAAGGGTGACTACTAGCAAATACAACTACTTGTAATCATGACTACTTGTGACTTCAAATACTTGTTACTGCGACTAATTGTGAGTACGATTCAATGCTTCAAATACTTGTTACTGCGACTAATTGGGAGTACGATTACTTGTGACTGCAGCTATGACTGCTCACAACTGCAATTACTGAAGATTGCGACCGCTTGCAAATGCAACTATTTGCGACTACAACTGTGACTACTTGTGACTGCGTCTACTTGCAACTACAACAACAACTATGTGGGACTCTAACGTTGACTGTGAATATTCGTGACTACGACTCTGACTACTTACGTCAGGGACAGTGCATGCAACCACTTGAGACTAAGATTGTGACTGTGGCTATTTGTGAATATAACTACTTTTCTTTTTAAGTTGGCTGCTTACGACTACGACCGCAACTACTTGCGACTATGACTGTTTAAGATTGAGACCATTTCCTACTGTTACTACTTAAGACTGTGACCATGACTATCTGATTTACCACTTTGACTACTTGCGACTACGAGTGAGATTACTCGTGACTGTGACTATTTGAAACTGCAACTACTTGTAAATAGATACTATGACTACTTTTGAATGCTAATACTCATGACTGCAACTACAGGCATCTGTAAATCCTACCCTAGCAACTACTTCGACAATGACTGCGACTACTTGCGTCTGTGACTATGACAACTGGTGACAGCAACTACCCCTACGTCCAACCCCGACTACTATGTTAGTTTATGTAACTAAATGTTCCTTTGCAACAGAACTCCGAGCAACTGAACCCCTCTAACTGAACCACCGTGCAACTGAACCACGATGCAACTGAGCCACCGTGCCACTGAACCCCCGAATCCCCATGCAAGTGAACTGAACCCCCGAGTGACTGAACCCTTGTCTAGATGAGCCCTCATGTAACTGAGCCCCATTTAACTGAACCCTTGTGCAACTCAACCCACGCGACACTCAATACTATTTAATTAAACCATCGTGTAACTGATCCCCGTACAACTGAACCACCTTGCAACTTAACAACCAGGCAGCTGAACCATCTTGCATCTGAACCCCATGCACCTGAACCCTCGTGTAACTGAACCGTCATGCAACTCAACCACCGTACTCAGTTTTTCAGTATTCTACAAATATTAGGCAATATCATTGGGTAAAACGCAAGTTAGAAAATCTAAATGTTCAACCGTGTTGGAATTGTTTGTTTTTTAAAGTCATGACATAAATAACTGTCAAAGTGATTTATAGAAAAGCTATGTCTTGTTGTCAAAACAAAAACAAATACAGACGTCAAAAATCCCAAAAGCCAGATTTATTTCTCCTTTCTTATGTCTGTTAATAGAGGATCCCTTCGCCTTGCCACTTTGTACGGGGCTTGGCGTTGCAACTTTTAACTCCCTCATTCGAAAAATACCCTCCCACGGAACGCAACCCCCGAAATATACCCCTTCGTGGAAGTTATGGTTTTCAAATTTGAGAATTTTATTATGAGTTGAATTATTTTTAGTTTAGTTGAGAAGTGCCAAGGAAAGTGGAAAAGAAGAATGCAGAAAATTCCCGCGCGAAAAATTTCCGTATGTTTCCCAATAACAAATACTATCTGTAAGCAATGGACAAAATCTAAAAATTAAAAAGGCACTTTAACTTCTGCAATTGGGTTCTGTGATTGTTTTGTATTTAGGGAGAGAGAGATGTACCTCAAAAGCTGCATTTTAATGCCAAAACATCTCAGCTCACATTGAGCTTTTAGATAAATACAGAATTAGCTCTATGGGAGAGACGAGAGGGGGATGTAGGTAGAAATTGTTTTATAATTTCCAGGCAGTTCTAGTCTTTTTCTGTAAGTCAAAAGTGATTGGAGACCAACCAACCGCAAGGGTGTTTTCTGGAGGGCTATTTTTGACGGTGAGGTATTTTCTGGTGGGGGGTATTTTCTGCACGGGATGTTTTTCGTAGGGGAGGGGGTTAAACGACGTTTCCCACTGTCTACATTTTGTAATGGTTTTATATCAGTTTGCTTATTTATTTATTTTCATTTTGTGATTCTTTCTCCACTTGTACTTGGTTATCGTTTGGTTGAAAAAGGTTAATTACCTGCTTTGGTGAAGAACCGAGACAAAAGCTGTTTTCGCTTTATGTTTGGTGGCTTTTGGTTTGAAGTTTTTTCTTACCATGAATCAGACCTCTCCTGAACGTTGAGTAATAAAATCTGTGCTGAAAGAACATTCCCAATTTGACTTATTCCCAGATCACCAGGAGACCATTCCCCCTTCTCTTGCACTTTATCCCCCCTGGCTACCCTACGATTGTGACTCCTATGAGAATTTAGATGGCAAAAAGGTCTCACGATTTCAGACTGATTTAAGAACCAGTTTTTTTTTTTTTTTTTTTTTTTTTTTTTTTTTTTTTTTACACACAAACAGACACTTACAACATATCTCCTCAAAAATAATCTACCTCTTTCCAATAAACTCTTCAACCAACAACTCCATCCACTTAATATCAACTCGTTCTTACCCCTCAGTTTCACTTAAACGCGCTATCATTCTTTTACAATCATACCCAAACCTTCTTAACTCCATCCCTTTTCTCTTCTTCCTTCTTTTCCATACATAATCACATAGTTTCATCACAATCAACACCACTCGCTCTCTCCTCATAGGACCAGTGTTTGGATTTCTAGTTGCTTTGGCAACAGGTGTACGTGTTTCAATTTAGTTCAACAGTCCTCTGAATGTTCTCTGAAAAGCTCACCTTCGTCTTACCCTTCGTCTTTGTTGAAAGTAAAGGTCAAACATGCTCATTTTTCTCACTAACATATACTGTATGTAAACAATGGACGGATTCCCAAACTTATGGCAATTGCTCTAAGGGATTGTGGGGGGGGGGGCGGTCGGATATTTCCAAAGACATAATTACTGGACTTTCCACCATGATAAACACAGATATATTAGACAGTGATAACACAGATTTATTAGACAGTGAAAACAGATATAAAAATCAGGATATTTTGACAATGTACACCAGCGGTCGTCATCAGCAAAAAACGACCACTGATGTATGTGGTCAAAATATCCGGATTGTTATATCTGTTTTCACTGTCCAATAAAAGGACTTATTCACACTTGAACTTTTGTTAGTTTGTCATAGATTGGAAGAGTGGTCATAGAGAAAAAATACTTAATTTTAAGTCAATAATTCGGTTTATATCAGTGTAAAGAGTGTTAAAACGATCTTGGATTACTAAAGAAAAAAAAGTAAAAGGTAAAGAATATGGTATTGGACTTTACAGTCCCTACTGGCGGTGCTGATCTCCATTTCTTGGCCTTTCAGCCAGGAAGTGCATTGGAGGTTGGGGCCAACCATCCTGTGCTTTCGCACACCCTTCCTGTTTACCCTCCCCAGATTTCTCCTGGTACCCATTTACCGCTGGTTACTAAATCTCTACTGATCTAATTCTAATCCTTCCCTGCATTACCAGACAGAACGATATTTTTTTTTATGGTTCTCCTTAAAAGTTTGGAATGTCTCTTTTCTTATTAAAGTAGTCTTGGATATTCCTTCTTGTCTAATTTCAAAAACTCTGCCATAATTATTCACTCTTGTTGGTCAATCATAAAATTTACATTTCATCGTTAAGCGCAATAGCTTGACGCTAACTTAGTTTTCAAGCATTATTCAATTATATCTCTTAGTGAGTTTATTAAATAAACTTTAAGAAAATTTATGAAAGCTGTCTAGTGTATTCCATTTATAATTGTTTTCAAATTTATCCATTCATCCCATTTGTACAGAAATTAAGAGGCTTCTTGAATAATTACATCGAGATTAATAGGCCTGTATAAAATTTTAAAAAATGTCAATGTTTTTCTATTATTCAAATTTTGCCCCATTTTTCATTTATTCTTGATACTGGATACATCAGTCTGTTATTTGGATGTAGAAGGAGAATTAAACTGACTATTCGTTACATGTTTAAATTGAAAACAGAATAAATATGTTTTTGCCCAATGTTTTCTTCGCGATTAGTTTCAAAACTCTTCCAAAATAAACCCTTTATGCTACCACTACTGATATTTACTCACTGCAGCATAAAACTGCAAGAGGCATGTAAAGCTTCGCACGTTTCTTATCCACCCTGATGTGTCAAAGCTTCACTCTTCAAACTCTCCTCTGACTCCATTTTAAATTCCATTGAATCGAACATCCCAATTTCCTTGCAATCCTGCTTATCCCATTGAGGAACAGACTGCTTTTCTTTTGACCCCGAAAAGATCGTAGAAAAGTACAATTTTTAGTAAGGTTTTTAATAAAATATGGCAAATCCATTTTAACCGTTCGCTCTCAATACCACTAGAAAAAAGGATTCGCCTACATACCTTCAAATGTTTAGAATATTACTGCTAATTCTTGAATATGTTTAGAGTATTTTTTAAGGATTATGAGTTATCATAATATAGAGAATATTATCAAGAGAAACTTTATAATATTACTCACTTTCATCTGCACCAGAAGGTACAATTGAGGACACATTTGCTAAAGATGTTATATTTGCCACTCCTTGGCTTGCAATTATCTGTGTGGTATTGGTCGCAATTTCTGCTATCGTTGCAACGGGTGACTGTTGAGGAAGGCCATTGCGTCTTGGAAAAAGTGTGAGAGTTCGCAAAAATCTGGCCAGTGGATTTTCATAGACATGACCAACTAGTAGACCCAAAATCATTGTCACAAGAATACTGGTTGCGATGTTCAAGCCAAACAAATCACGGTCAACATTTACTTCATTGACTTCGTAAAAGGGAAGCTCTGGAGACCTTTCTGCTCGTCTAACAAGAAACAATCATTATTTTTAAAATAATAATGGTAGTAATTACCATCATAATAATATAAAATGTTATTCCTACTCGACTGCTTAATTTTCTTTTGGTCTTGTATATTTTCTTTGAAATTTTAGTTTTCATTTTTTTTTCATCTCAGTACTTTTGGTGCATTTTTATTGAAATTCGTTCAAGTTTTATATTTTCTTCATCTTTTTTCAACACTTCGTATTTTCTGTTTCACATTTTTTTTTCGCATTTTTAGTTCCTCCTAAAAGTATTCACCCTTGCATAATTGAATTTTCTATCCAATGCTTCCCAAATCTGGCTAATATAGCCCTCGAGATTCCTATCGGTCTATCAAAGCAACACATATTTCTTAGGAAACTTCTAGGCATGTAGGACGTAAAACCTGCATATAGTACCCTTTTTTATAAAAAAACTGACTTCAGCCTATTTATCTTTATCATCACCTTTGATTGACAATTTTTTTTGGCTTGTTTTTTATTGTTTTTTATAAAAAAAACTAAAAACGACTGTTAAGTTATGAATCAGCAATCAGCCAAGTAACATCTTTTGGCTAGGGCTTTTAATCTGGGTTGATGTGAAATAAAATGAATTGAAAGAGTAAAGGGGCGGAGTTTTATTCTGTGAATGCGCAAAAACTCTTTTTATGTAAGGAGACTGCTAATTAATGATTACGCATAAACAGAAGTCAATTTATTAGCTGAGGGTTCCAAGCGAAGATTTGAGGAGTTCCTGTTGACAATTTATGATATTAGCCGTGCCTTAACGGCTTAGCAAACTGCACGTCGGTACTTACGTGGATAAATAAGAAGTACTTTTTTCCGGTAAGAATATTCAATTTTTTTTATTTACTGGTTGGGGATGACGAGGAACAAGCGTAGACATAAAACAGAGGACTAATTTGGATCGATTGCGCATGACAAATCTGGTCATTTATCTTCAACGCAAAAATCAATAAATCGTGCTTCGATCCAGTCATTAGCGGACGATTTCTCGAAAATTGTTGAAATCGCAACGGAGTCTCAAAATACGCTCAAATCAATTGACACGAGATTGGGTAATCTAGAAAATCGAGTAATTTTTGTGGAAAATGCTCAAGCTATCTCAGGGGCGGATTCAGCCTTTCGTTCTAGGGGGGGCGTTCTTACAGAAAAGAGTGGGGGTAGTGTCATTTTTGTTGGCCAAACATGGCTGATTTTTTTCGCGTTTTAACTGTCCCTGTTGGTCTGTTATTTAATGAAATAGGGTTTTCATATATTACAACAATGCTTACAAAAACTGTACTTGATCAATTGACAACTGTTTACAAGAAAAATTCAAGCTTTCTGGCTTCATTGTTCTCAAACCTGTCGATTACCCTGTCAATGCTGATATCGATGTCATGGTGCACATTGAGGAGGGCCAAACCACTGAGTCTAGTTTACCCCATCTGTGCTCTGTGAAAGGTTTTCAGTTTGCGTAAAGTTGAGAAGCTACGCTCGGCAGATGCCACGCTCATTGGAAGAGATATGAAAGTAGCAAGAAGTGAGCTGATATAAGGATATAGGTCTCTGTCACATTCCTTTGCAGTTTCTTCCGCTGAAAAAAGAAAAATACCTTCTTCTCTTTTAACCCGAAGCCATCTACTTCTCCACACATGCGCTTCTGCCAAAGCAAGCGCTGTGCTGGTAGACAGCACGGTTAAGCCAAGAGGTTGACCGTATATGCTAGAAATCTCTTTGATGGAAGATTGCAGCAAATCATCAATACAATTCACAATATTTGACGGCAGCAGTACGGTTAACCAGAAATAGTTCAGCGTTCGCTTTAGAATCTGTTCTTTAAGTCACATATGACTGAGTCAAGCATAGGTAGATAAACAGCGCGTCGATAATATTCTTCAGGCGTAGTATGAGAAGGATTATTTCGATGAACCTGTCTTTGTGTAGTCCTTGGAACTTCAACAGACAATTGGATTTCATCTGACAGTTCTTTTACTTGCTCAAATACTAATGCAAACTCTTTGCTACACGTTTCCTGTTGCTTTTCCAGAACATCTAAAAGATCGGAAACGTGGCCATCGGCAGCGCCCAAGTCCAAAGTCGTCTTCCGGAATAACCGACTAAGAAGCAAGGTCACAGCAAAAATGATGCGTAGACACTGAAGGGATGCCACGAGTTCCGCACTATGCAACGATGTCACAAGCATCTTTGCCTTCGTAGTGGTTACTGATTCACTCCAGTGACTGATGTGTTCCAAAGACTGTATGATTTTTAGAATTTCAGGAAACAAACTGCATAAGTAACTCGTGCCACTCTTTCCACCTCGTCTCGCAAATTCCCGTGAGCTTCTTTCGGCACCTTATTCAAGACGCAATTTCTCTTCGCAGATGCATTAAAAAATACAACAACTTCTTTTGTAATGCCTATGGCATTTTTGATGCTCGAAACAGCTGAGCATCTTGAAAAGGAATGGTACAGGGAGTGGTTAAAGCAGGGGTAACGAGACGCGTTTTTAGCTTTTTTCTGAATTTCGACTACAGCACCACAGTTATTTAATACCATCATTGCACACCCATCCGTCCCAATACAAATACAGTCAAGTAGATTCAAATCCATTTCTTCCAAGAAGCTTAGAACTAGCTGGCCAATCAATTTTCCGTTGACAGTCGCTCTTTGTCTGCAGCAGAACTTTCAAAGGTGGCATGATGAACGTCAACAAAACCTATAAAGTCCTCGCGTCTATGGTTATCAAAGGCACAGCAGAGAGCTAGAATAAGTTGCAATGAATGTGAAACATCTGTTCTCATATCGAAAATGATGCTGTAATACCTTGCCGACTTTACTCTTTCTAGAATGACACCTATGACTTCTTTCGCACAACACTCAATCAACTGGGTTTGAGTTGTTTCGCTGGTATTGGTAGCATTTTTTCACGATGTTTTCAGTTTTTCCTTTAATTTACTGTAGCTACTTTCAACACGATAACGTGGTAGTTCTCAGAAGTTTCCTTCGTTGGAAATCGGCTTGTCATCCCAAGCTTAAACTACCACCATCCAGATGGCCCCTCAGTGGAATATTCTGCCTTCCTAGAAATATGATTGATTCCTGAATCGGCTTAAGCCTCAGTCTGTTTTCTGTTACCCGCTTCATTTGCTGTTCATTAACGCGGTTATTTAAAGATTCGTGCAGAAAACGGTAGGATCTAAAAATGACTTTCCAGCTTCTACTGCGTCACGATGGTACTGGGAAGTATCATGTACTGTCAGGTCTCCCTCTTTTTACAGTAACTTAGCAAATTTTGTGATAGGCTTTGTGTCAACTTTTGTAGGGCAACCTATTTGTTTGAGCCCCCGCTAGCACCAGGTGCAAAAAGAGGGCAGTATTTGCAAAAAAGACCTTTCTGGGCAGAAGAATATACAAGCAAGTGGAAACTCTGCAAATGAGAATCGTTCAAATACTTTTTTTCTTCTTTTCACCGCTTTAAGTGAACAGAATGCGGCATTTGGTATCCGATCAGCAGTTTCCAAGGCCTCTCCAGAAGGTCACCCTTTATTTGGTCGTCAATGGCATATATTGCACCGCTGTGAATCCCAATATCGTTTTGCGGAAACAGGATAGGGGGAGGAAGTGTTGTTGGATGATCACTCTGAACGCTTACGGGGTTAACAGGAGATTGCAAAGTGTCCGGAATTTGTCCATGTTCGCCACGTCCAACAGAAATAATTGAAGAGTTACTTGCAGTTACATTTACGCTATCCGTTCTGCAAGACTTTGAAATGAAAAAGCTGGCAAGCGTCTTTTGTCTGCGTTTTCCGACATTAGTACCGCTTAAACGACGAAAGTTCTTGTGACATACACACATTCAAATTTCACCATACACTGGACCGAAATGTTTGTTTTGACATTTCAGAACATTCAGAACCGGGAGGTGACGTGCAAGAACTAGAGCCGCGTTTTCAGGCTCGGCGGGTTCGAACACGGGTTGTTCTCGTCTAGTTTCAGGTTTATGGTTTTTCGTCTAGTTTCAGCGGGTTTGAAGTTTCAACCCCTTGTTTTCCTCGAGAACCCGCTTTGTGAAAACGCTTGATGCACTAGACGAGAACAACCCGTGTTCGAATGCGGGTTGTTCACGGCTCAGCGAGTTCGAACACCGGTTGTTCTCGTCTAGTGCATCAAGTGTTTTCACAAAGCGGGTTCTCGAGGAAAACACGGGGTTGAAACTTCGAACCCGATGAAACTAGACGAAAAACTTGAAACTAGACGAGAACAACCCGTGTTCGAACCCGCTGAGCCTGAAAACGCGGCTTAGCTAAAATTTACTGGGTAAACTTTTGCTATGCTATGAGGTGAGAAATACTCGAGGAGGAAACGGCAGTGGAGGAAAAGTTGTGGAATGAAAGTAATGTAAAAAGTTTTAGAATCTAGTTACAGTAGTTAGAACATGCGTTAATGCAGACTTCCGTAAGTGCAATAAAACAAAGCAAAAAATTACAGCCCGTCTAGGGGAGGGGGGGCGATCGTCCCCATCGCCCCCTTGAATCCACCGGTGATCTATTTTACAATCCAATGTTGCTAAAACAAAATTGCAAAAAAAATTGCGAAAACAAATTGTTGGAAAAAGTCGAAAAAAATTGCAATGCAGTTAATGAAAAAGTAATTTCATTAAAAGCGCAAATGTATATTATATCCACTGAGGAAAAATATCACCGTAAAATGACGTCTTCCTTGTTGGCAAGATTGATGTCGGTGGAATATTTATCAACAGAAAATAATATTATTGTTTGGAATACGGTTTATGATGATGTAGCTACTGCTAAAAGTATATTTCAAGAAATATGTGCCAAGGGTTTAGAATTAACAAAGGTTCCAGAATTTACAATTGTTGCAAATAAAAAAGAGGAAAAATTTTTCAAAGTGAATATTAAATCACGCGAAGCGAAGATTATGATCTTACATAAAGGGAAAACACTTAAAAATAAGACTTTCGGTTCAAATACAGCTATGAAAAATGTTTACGTCAGGAATGATGCTCCATTGTCTGTTCGTGAAGCGCGGAAGAGACTTTACGAGATTAAATTTAAACTGAGTAGTAAGATGATTTCAGCTTGGGTGTCTAATACTCTTCCTCCATTCATTAAGCTTGAGAGATAAGGTGTTGGAAAAGTGAAGCATAAGTACAATGAGCCGATACCAGAGCCAGTTAATTGTTGATTTTAGCGTCTCAATTGTTTGTTTTTAAATTAAGAGGCATTTTTTGCTATTATTCAATGAGTTTTGTTATTGTGATTAGCGGCACTAGTACAAGTGTTTGCCCAATGGAGAAAAAATTTTTTTTTTGATTGCGTCATCCTGTCTTTTTTAATTTGTGTGAGGTTTTCCCCTTTTTATTTTCTATGAGTTTTGTTTTGTTATGCTGTATCTTTTTATTTTGTGTTTCGTTTATAATAAATTTTATTTTTAATATATTTTCTATTTTTTTAGATTTTTTTCTTTTGTTATCGATTGCGGCCCTCCTGAATACTGGATATTACTTGTGGTTGTTGTATGTAGATTTAATTTTTCTTTGGGTTTCCTCGTTTGCCTCCTTAGCTCGTGTCTTGGAAAAATGAGTCAAAGAACGATGTTGCCACAATGTATTATTTATTTTTTTGTTTTTTGTTTTCCATACCAGGAAATTTTGTATCGAAGGATTTGTCGTAGAAACTTCAAAAAGGGCTCATTCGATTGCAAATTGGAGTGGCTAGTGCTCTTTTTAATAGTCGAAAGTGATCGGAGGGCAACTCCCCCCCCCCCCGCCCATCATTCCCTCAAACACATCCAATCAAAATTTTGAGATAGCCATTTTGATCAGCGTAGTTGATTTCCAGATAGAAAATATATTTTTGAGCCCCCACAACCCTCAGGACAAGGGTTTTAAGTTATACCCTTGGGGCATATAAGAACGATGTTGGCACAATTTATTATTTATTATTTTTTCCCTTTAAAGCAGGGCACTTCGTATCGAAGAAGTTGTCGTAGAAACTTCGAAAAGGGCTCACTCAATTAGAAATTGGAGTGGCTTGTGCCCATTTTAATAGTCGAAGGTGATTGGAAGGTGACTAACACCCCTTCCTTGCCCACCATTTCCCGAATCACATCCAATAAAAATTTTGAGATAGCCATTTTGTCCAGCGTAGTTGATTACCGGATACTGGTTGATTACTCAGAGCAAGTGTTGTAAGTTATGCCCTGGGTGAATATAAGGTTTTTATAATAGGCGTTGTTGTAAAAACTTAAAAGAAGGCTCATTCGATTGGAAATTCAAAGGGCTAGTGCCCTTTTTGATAGTCGAAAGTGATTAGAGGGCAACTAACCCCCCTCTCACGCCCTTTTTTCCCCAAACACATCCAATCAAAATTTTGAGACAGCCATTCTATTCAACGTAGTCTTAAGTTCTGGAAATTAGGTCTTTGAGGATAACAACCCCCCCCACAGCCCTAAGGGCAAGGTTTTTAAGTTGGGGCCTGGGGGCATATAAGGTTTTTATAGAACGCGTTGTCGTAGAAACTTCAAAAAGGGCTTATTCGATTGAATAGTCGAAAGTGATTGGAAGGCAACTAACACCCCTTCCAAGCCAACCATTTCCCCAAACACACCCAATAAAAATTTTGAGATAGCCATTTTGTCCCACGCAGTTCAAAGTTCAGAAAATTGAACCTTTGAGCAGGACAGTCCCCCCACAGTCTTCAGGGCAAGGGTAATAAGTTGTGACTTGGGGCATATGAGGTTTTTATTGAAATCTTAGTCGTAGAAACTTGAAAACGTGCTCATTCTACTTGAAATTCAAAGGGCTATTACCCTTTTTAATAGTGAAAAGTGATTTGAGGGCAACTAACCCCCCTCTCACGGCCACCTTTTCCCCGAACACATCCAATCAAAATTTTTAGATAGCCATTTTACTCAACATAGTTGAAAGTTTTGCAAATTAGGTCTTAAAAGATGACAACCCCTCCCCCCACAGCCCTCAGGGCAAGGGTTGTAAGTTATGCCCTGGGGGCATATAAAGTTTTTATTGAAAGTGTTGTCGTAGAAACTTCAAAACGGCTAATTCAATTTGAAATAGAAAGGGCTAGTGCCTTTTTTAATAGTTAAAAGTGATTGGATAGCGACTAACGCCCCGCTCACGCCGACCATTATCCCAATCACATCCAATCAAAATGTTGAGATATCCATTTTGTTCAACGTAGTTGAAAGTTCTGGAAATTAGGTTTTTTAGGATGATAACCCCCTCAGAGCCCTCAGTGCAAGGGTTCCAAGTTAGGCCCTGGGGGCATATAAGGTTTATATAAAAAGTTGTAAAAATTTCAAAAAGGGCTCATTTGATTGAAAATTGAAATTGCCCTTTTTCATAGGCAGCGCAATCGCGGTGCCTAAGTAAAGAACTATGTTGGCACAATGTATTATTTATTTTTTATTTTGTTTCCATATCGGAGCACTTCGTATCGAAGGAGTGGTCGTAGAAATTTCGAAAAGGGCTCATTCGATTGGAAATTGGAATGGCTAGTGCCCTTTTTAATAGTCAAAAGTGATTGGAAGGCAGCTAACAACCCTTCTATGGCCACCATTTCCTCAAACACATCCAATCAAAATTTTGAGATAGCCATTTTTTTCAGCGTAGTTGATTCACTTATAGAAATTATGTTTTTGAGGAGGACACTCCCCCAGAGTCCTCAGGGCAAGGGTTGTAAGTTATGCCCTGGGGGGTATTTAAGGTTTTTATAGAAAGTGTTGTCGCAGAAACTTCAAAAAAGGCTCGTTTGATTGGGAAAAAGGGCTATTGCGCTTTTTAATAGTCGAAAGGGATTGGAGGGTAACTAATCCCTCTCTCCCTCCCACTTTTTCCCCAAACACATCCAATAGAAATTTTGAGATAGCCATTTGCTTCAACGCAGTTGAAAGTTCTGAAAACTAGGTCTTTGAGGTTGAAAACCCCTAACAGCCCTCAGGGCAAGGGTTATAAGTTATGCCCTGGGGGCATATAAGGTTTTTTTTATAGAAGGCGTTGTCATAGAAACTTAAAAGAAGGCCCTTTCGATTGAAAATTCAAAGGGCTGGTGCCCTTTTTAATAGTCGAAAGTGATTGGAGGGCAAGTAACCCCCCTCTCACGCCCATCTTTTCCCCAAACACATCTAATCAAAATTTTGAGATAGCCATTTTATTTAACGTAGTTTTAAGTTCTGGAAATTAGGTCTTTGAGGATGACAACCCCCCCCCCCACAGCCCTCAGGGCAAGAGTTGTAAGTTATGCCCTGGGGGTATATAAGGTTTTTATAGAACACGTTGTCGAGGAAAGTTAAATAAGGTTCATTAGATTGGAAACTGAAATGGCTAGTGCCCTTTTTAATAGTCGAAAGTGATTGGAAGGCAACTAACACCTCTTCCACGCCCATCATTTCCCAAAACACATCCAATAAAAATTTTAAGATAGCCATTTTGCTCGCCGCAGTTTAAAGTTCAGGAAATTATACCTTTGAGCAGGACACTTCCCCCACAGTCTTCAGGGAAAGGGTTATAAGTTATGCCCTGGGGTATATAATGTTTTTATTGAAATCTTTGTCGTAGAAAGTTGAAAAAAGGCTCTTCGATTGGGACTTCAAAGGGCTAGTGCCCTTTTTAATTGTCAAAAGTGATTTGAGGGCAACTGACCCCCAATGGCTTTAGATAGCCATTTTATTCAACGTAGTTGAGAGTTTTGGAAATTAGGTCTTTAAGGATGACAATCCCTCCCCCCACAACCCTCAGGGCACGGGTTGTAAGTTATGCCCTGGGGCCATATAAGGTTTTTATTGAAAGAGTTGTCCTAGAAACTTAAAAAGGCCTCATTCAATTGGGAATTGAAAGGGCTAGTGCTTTTTTTAATAGTTGAAAGTGAATGGAGAGAGACTAACGCCCCTCTTACGCCCATTATTTCGCAAAACACATCCAATCAAAATTTTCAGATATTCATTTTGTTCAATTAGTTGAAAGTTCTTGAAATTAGTTCTTTTAGGATGATAACCCCCTCAGAGCCCTAAGTGCAAGGGTTGTAAGTTATGCCGTGGGGGCATATAAAGTTTATATAAAAAGTTATTGTGGAAATTTCAAAAAGGGCTCATTTGACTGGAAATTGAAATTGCCCTTTTTAATAGTTGAAAGTGAGTAAAGATTAATTAACCCCCCTCTTACGCCCACCATTTCCCCGAAAACATGCAATGAAAGTTTAGAGATAGCCATTTTGTTCAACATAGTTGAAAGTTCTGAAAATTATGTATTTAAGGATGACAAACCCCCCAGAGCCCCAAGGGCAAAGGTTGCAAGCTATGCCCTGGGGGCACATAAGGTTTTTATAGATAGAGTTGTCGTAAAACTTCAAAAGGGGCTCATTCAATTGGAAATTGAGAGGGCTAGTGCCCTTTTTAATGGTCGAAAGTGATTAGAGGGTAACCCCCCTCTCACGCCCACCATTCCTCCAAACACATCCAATCAAAATTTTCAGATAGCCATTTTGTTCAATGTAGTAGAAAGTTCTGGAAATTAGGTCTTTGAGAATGACACCCCACCCCCAGCACTCAGAGCAAAGGTTGTAAGTTATGCCCTGGGGGCATATAAGATTTTTATTGAAAGTTTTGTCGTAGAAACTTCAAAAGGGCTCATTTGATAGGAAATTGAAAGGTCTAGTGCCATTTTAATAGTTGAAAGTTATTGGAGAGCGATTACCGCCCCTCTCACACCCACCATTTCCCAAACATATCCAATCAAAATTTTGAGATAGCCATTTTGTTTAACGTTGTTTAAAGTTCTGGAAATTAGGTCTTAGAGGATGACAACCACCCTTAGGGCTAGTCACGCCTAGGGATGACAACCTTAGGGTAAGGGTTGTAATTTATGCCCTGGGGGTATATAAGGTGTTTATAGAAAGCGTTGTCGTTTCAAAAAGGGCTCATTCGATTGCAAACTGAAAGGCAAAAAAAGGCAAAAAAAGCGTTGTCGTTTCAAAAAGGCCTCATTCGATTGCAAATCGTGCCCTTTTTAAAAGTCGAAAGTGATTGGAGGGCCCTCCCACGCCCACCCTCCCATTTGCCAATTATGTTTAAAAACTAAATGTTGCCTTAAGATTAAATCTAAATGCACTCTGTTAATGCTAATTCCCAATAAGGCTTCTCATTAGTATCCAAAAAACAACTGAGGGTATTATGTTCAAACTTTCGGATCTTCTTCTGCTCTTAAAATTTAACTAAATCAAAATACCGTAAGTATATCCAAGCTATCAAAGAAAGTACACAGATTTTTTTGCGAAAGCTATCAAGTTTTCCATTTCAGGTCAACTAGAGGAGGTATGAAACTAAATTAAACACTACTATTTGTGTCCAGATTTTTAAAAGAGTGTATGTTTTTAAAAATTGCTGAAAATTTTTCTCCAGTATGAAAATAGCAGGCTAAACTATAAAGTCTTAAAAAAACGAAAAGACTTAATTTTTTTTCCTGAAAACTCTGTGTCAATATAAAACGAACAGAAATTAATTAAAAAAACTTTTTCCACAAAATAAGTTTTTCAAAGAAAATTAAAGAACTCCATTAAGCAAAAAATGAGCAAAAACAAAATCAGATAATCTACCAAGCGTGAAACTACCACAAATCAGCATCGATAAATAAACAAAACCCAAAACGAACATAAATTACAATAAATAACTGAGTCAAACTCAAAACGAGCAGAAATTAACATAAGTTGGGCTCGAAACCCTAAGCCCTCCCAAGGCGAGAACGAAAATTGCACTTTACTGACAAAAATAAAAATGAATGTTCATTGTCATTTTAATATACATATACTGATATTTAGTAATCAAAATGTTAATATTATTTAATTTATTAAAGTTGTAAAAGTAAAAAAATTGAAATTTTTTTCAGTAAAGTGCAAATTTTGTTCTGCGATCCGTTTTTTCTATAAGACGTGTTGGCCCTCGGCTTTGGGAATCATTACCTCGGGCTATTTCGACAATCGATGACAATCGTAAAGCAGCACTGGCATAACATTGCTATTGAAGAGTCGTAACTTTAGCCGTATAGAGAAGCTTTGGGACCGCCATACTTTCCGTAATCTATTGAAGGCCCCATTGGCTTGGCCGATTCTTGTCAGCACATCTTCTGTGGTCGATCCGGTACTTTCTATTATGCTTCCCAAGTATTTGAAATGGACGACTTGCTCTATGTGTTGGTCTCCGCAAGTGATGCTCAGAGATGAATCTTTGGTAGCCATGCATTTTGTTTTCTCATTATTTATTTTTAGGGGACATGGCTGCCTCTCTCCCTCACTTTGTCAATGAGTTTTTGGAGTCTTTGCTTGCATAATTCTAGGACGGCGATGTCGTCAGCAAAGTCTACATCACTGAGGCGTGTTTCTGGATTCAGCTGGATTCCGTCTGTGCTTGTACTTCGCAGTATGTAATCAATGACAATTACGAAAAATAGCGGTGACAAGACGCAACCTTGCTTAACTCCTGACATAAGGCGGAAGAAACGGGTTTGTCTATCTGGTGTCTTTACATAGCACTCGCTATCTTCACAAAACGCAGCAATCAGTGAAACTATCTTTTCAGGGATTCCGTAATACAGTAGGATCTTCAACAGACTTTGGCGGTCTACTGAGTCAAATGCCTTCTCAAAATCGATGAATATCATATAGATTTTGGAGCGCCATTCTCTGCTTTCTTCCATCAGTAGCCGGAGGGTGAATATCAAGTCTGCACATGAACGGTTCGGTCTGAATCCATGTTGCTCGTCGCGAAGGTGTCTGTCAAGCTGCGAGCTGATTCTCTGCAGTAAAATGTGCGTCAGCAATTTGCTAGGTATGGAAAGCATGGATATTCCTCGCCAGTTGCCTGGGAAGGACGTATCGCCTTTCTTAAAGATCCTCACAAGCGTGCTGCGTTTCCAATCCGAAGGTATTTTGGCGGTCGTCCAGATTACTGCGAACAACGCTGTCCAGAACTTGATGCAGGTCATAACAGTCAACTTGATCATTCCCGCGAATATCCTGTCTTCGCCAGGTGACTTCCAATTTTTCAGCTTCTTTGCTGCTGTTATAATTTCAGTGGATGACGGTGGATCCGTGCTGATATCTAAGGAAAATAGTGTTGTTGCTGGGATCTCTGGGGGATCCTCTGGTGGAGGTCTATTCAACAGCTTCTCGAAGTGACTGGCCCACACTTCGTTTACGTCAGACTGCTGTGTTATCAGGATGCCCGAGGGGTCTGTTACTGGTCCATGTTGAATAGAGGATTTCTTTCCAATAATCTCATTATTGATTTTATAGACGGCTCTTGAATCACCTCTCTCCGCCGCCTCTTCTCCCTGTGCTGCTTTCGCTCCAGCGGGTTTCTCTGGTCTTTTCTGGCACTCTTCTTTACCTTTTTATCCGCGGCTCTGTATTCATCTTTTTTATGGATCTGTTGGTCGGGGGTTTGTCTTTGGATAACCGATGCTTTTACTTTTTTCCTTGTCTCAATGAGCTCCCATGTTTGTTCAGATAGCCACTGGTCTTTTGGGCTCTTGCGGTACCCAATGGTGGCTTTCGCGGCATTGTGAAAGCACAACTTTATGCTTTCCCAGTATTGATTGCTATCAGCATCATATAGTATAGACAAGGCTTCAAATCTGTTCCCCATCTCTAGTTTAATGGCTTGGTTGAATTCTCTCAACCTCAGTTTCTCCGAGACAAAGACTGGGTTTAAGGGAGCCTTATTTGCTTTTCTATTTCTTTTCAATTTGAGGCGGACTTTTGCTGCCATCAGATTATGATCTGAGCCAACGTCAGCTCCTCTATATCTCCTTATGTCAAGTAGGCTTGATCTCCACTTTCTGCTCCAAAGACAATGGTCAATCTGATTTCGGGTATGGCCATCGGGAGATATCCAAGAATATTTGTGTACATCCCGATGAGAAAATAGGGTACCTCCGATTACTAGGTCGTTAAGGAGTTTTTAGTCGATAAGTAGTTCTCCGTTTTCGTTTCGCTGGCCCAGGCCATGCTCTCCGAGAACCTCAGGGGAAAACAATCGGTCGTTCCCTACTTTCGCGTTAAAGTCTCCTAGAAAACATGCCATGTCATGCCATGGTATGTCGTTTGCCACGGTGTTGAGAGCTCTGTAAAATTCGTCTTTTGCTTCGTCGGTGGCGTCATTGGTGGGTGCGTAGCATACTATTACTGACTGTTTCGCATGCGCGCCGATGAAGCGGGCTTTCATGATTCTAGGTGACACCGGTGTCCACTGTAGTAGAGCTTGGGAAGTCTGTTTTGTCATCATTAGGGTTATTCCGTATTCACGCTTTTGCTGCGATCCACTGTGTATAATGGTCACATCTCCATCCAGTTTATTTGATCCAGATCCTAGCCATCGAACTTCTTACAGAGCCAGAAGGTCAAGGGGGTAATCTTCCAGTGCTCTTAGCACTTGTTCAGTCTTGGAGTCTTGAGACATTGTGCGGACGTTCCAGAAACCAAATTTGAGGTGTTGTTTTGCATTCATAAATCTTGTCCGTGGGCATGCAGAGATCGTCATCAAAAGGGGTTTTGAAAATCCGAGGCTCAAACTTGATGTTTCGGTTGCAGTTAGGATTTCCCCCGAGGGCAGGCCTTTGAGGTCCCGGGTGTGGGTCGCAAGCCCACAGCCCAACCCTCCCTCTTTATCCTGGCTTGGGACAGGCTGCATACGTTAGCGAGGTTTAACACCGACAACTAGGAAGGGAAAAAGTCAGGGGGTTTCTTAGGGGATAACAAGTTCTCAAATTATCAAAACATTAATTTTTAGGGTCACATTTTGCATCTTTTTGGGAGAAGTCTTTCCAATCAGTAGCGAGAGGGGATTTTGCCTCTAGCAATCGCTGATTGGGAAGAAAGGGGTTTAACCGGTCTTGACATGTAATATTGATGATACGGCAAAACGATCATCCTTTTATTGCAGAAATATTTTTGAACTGAATTGAATGTATTAACAACCCGTCTTACAATTAACAAGAAAAAACGGGACAGAAACAAGAAAAATAAGAAAAAGATGACACCCATTTTTTGTGAAGTAAAAGATTACATTTACTTTAGACAGGTTTTGGAAATTCTTGACGATAAGTGTGGAGCATGTTGAAATTTCTGTAACTTCAGTGGCAATGTATTTTTAACAATATAATACTTTCAGCGAAACAGAAAGTGAATTTTCGCGTGCAAAATGGTAGGTTGAAAGGGTAACAGGACCTCTGGGGGCTATGTGCCCCCAATTATCCTATAGGGTATTTTATGAAAATTATCTTATGGGATAATATCTCCTCGTTTTAGGTTCTAATGTTGCTCTTTAATTTCATTGAAAAAAAATTATTTGAGAAAAGAAAAGATCAAGCCTAGCTTAAAGTACGGACCCTGAGTGGTAGATAGGGGGGAACAATTAGATATTAAAAAGTGAAGAACCCTCCAAATATAAGTCGTGAATAGCTTTGAAATTTAAAACTAACAGGAGTTATATTTAGTACGAGAAGATTTCCCACTGTCTCAACCCCTTATTCTTTATCGAAAGGAAGTTTTATTAGAATAGAAAAAGAAAGAAGAATTAGAACGCTTAGAAAGACAAAACACACAATCTAATGAAAATTGTATACACTAGTTGACTTAATCCACTAGTTGACTTAATACACTAGTTGACTTAATTTTTCATAGAAAGCTGAGACACCGACGGCAGACCGAACTTACGGTCTTCAGAAGACTTAGGGGTGGTAGCCTCACGCCTTTTGGTGGCGCTTTCTGTTCATTTTAACCTGGAATTCATGTCAATGTCTGTTCGCTTCATTTATTCATCTATAGTGGTACCTGTTATCTTTATATATGTCGCGATCATTTATTTAAATTCCTGTTCGTTTTAGGCTTTAAATATTTTAGGTTTTTGTATTTAATATACTCTATATATTACTATTTGCTCTTTTTAAAATACCTCTTTTTTGACTGTTTTTTAATCAATTAATAAAATAAAACCAAAATAAGGATAAAGCATATATATACTATAGCCACAACCATGTATGTACATATCTCCTATGGCACATAACAAAATAGTTTGCTTTATTTTGGATGCTTTCTCGATTAAACAGGAATAACTCTATCGTAGAATAGAGAGTGTTGGTTTGGGGTTTTTCATTTTCCTTCTTTTTTTCAATTTTTGACTTTACCTTCTTAATTTGTTTTCTTTCTCTTATACCTGCATTGTTTTTTGTTTCTCTTTTCTGATAAATTCTTTGTATTTTACTCGTTGGGCAAAGGGCTAGTTTTAAAATTATAAATAGTTGCGATTTCTTTTTCTTTCGTAAATTCCTATTGCCTTTGAGCTACATACTTGGTTTCTTCTTATCGTTTTAATTTTGCTTAAATATTCCTAAAATGTTAAAATAGAAGATTTCAATATTTAAACAATTGCTATGTAAGGCAGAGCTTGAAATAAAAATAGTCTTTGATATAGATTTCAAGTTTGTAGTTAGTTTTCCTTAATGTCTTTTAACAGATGCTCTTTTGGCTTACTAACTTTAATTCTACTAATTACTTGCTTATGCGTTGTATAGGGGAAAAAGACATGAGAATTTAGTTGTAGTGAGGGTAAGGGGCATAAACCTTATCAGATTATCAAAAACCTAACTCAGAAACCTTATCAGAAACCTAACTCAGAGCAAGGGAAGGTGGACTGGATTTATTTTTCACAACAGGCGGTAAAGAATTTGGAAATCACATTTATAATTCATTTCGATATGATCCATCCACTGTTCATGTACTTTTGTAATTTTAAATTTTCTGGGGGGGTTGGGGGGGGCAGGAGGGGGTAGGAACAGTCCATTCCTCAAATACCATTCCGGACATGTTTTTACCTAGTGACAGCTTATGGATCTTTAGCTATAAAGTTCTTTTAATTTTCATTGCATATCTTTGCAATTTTGAAGTGCTTTTTTTTGGGGGGGGGAATGAAATTACACACTATCCTTTAAAAACTTTCGAATTATATTTGCAGAGAGCTCTTGAATATCGGTCAAAACGTATGTTTAACATTTTTTAATTTTACAGCTTTTGTGAGGGGAGAGCATCAGCCATTCTCATTTACAGCCCTCTGCATGCCCGCAGCTTAAGGATAATGTAAACTATCATTTCCTGATTGATTATTTGCAATCCATTGATGCAACTCTTTAAGGCATAGCTCAATCTGTTACCTTAGTTTTGCTTCCACTTCCGTTTCTACTTCAATGTTTCGCTTCTCAAATTTCCTTCCATATTCTTGAAAATTTTGTAGTGGAACTGCGATTGTTGTAGCTGAATATAACGTAAGCCCAGCAGCTATCTTCATAATGACCTGGTGGAATATAAATAATTAGATAGTAATTATCAAAATGAACTACCTCATACAAATAAAGCTTTCGAGTTTATTACATACAATAATCCAGGGTTGCCAACTGGACACATTTTATGTCAAAGGGACAAATTCACACGTACCGGGACACAATGACATAAAAAGGCAAAAAAGTGACACATTTTAGAAGTTTGAGACGTGAAAAGGGACATACTTTGTAAATTTAACACATAAATCAAAGCATTTCCCAACTGGATATATATTTTGGTAAGAAAAATGTAACTTTTCATCAAAGTGGTGCTTTTTCTCGTTTTGTTTTTAGCATCCAGGTTTTGCCAGATGTCTTAAGTAAAGGATTTTCTCCAAAGTAAAGGACTTACATGTTTATATGAGTTTCGTGCTTTCTCACTTAGTCATTTTGTAGAAATGTTTCGTATGGATTATTTTCTTGAGTTTTTATTATATTTAATGGTAACTGGCCGCTTTGAAAGAGACGTACAAAGTGTCTTTTGGTCAATAATACAACTAGTAAAAAAAACTCTAGTTTTGAGTTTGCAAGATGGACACATTTTAGCTAAAAATGACGTATTTTTGAATGCTCAAGGGACACATTAATGGACCAAACAGATGGCAAACCTGTGACAATCCTCCGTGTTACAGATTTCAGATATATCGTAAAACTATTCAACTAACTTATGCATAATATCACAGTCAAATGGCCTTAGAAAACAAGAGGTTTTCGAGTTTACTATAAACAACAATACTTCGTGTTTATAGAATTCAAATATGTTTAGTATGCGCAATGTGCCATCGTAAGTTAATTAACTACATTATGCGTAATCTCAAAGCCAAATGGCCATAGAAACCAAGAGGTTTTCGAGTTTATTATATACAACAATGCTTCGTGTTTATATAATTCAAATATATTTAGTATGCACCATGTGCACCATCGTAAGTTAATCAACTAAATTATGCGTAATCTCACAGCCAAATGGCCATAGAAACCAAGAGGTTTTCGAGTTTATTATATACAACAATGCTTCGTGTTTATATAATTCAAATATGTTTAGTATGCACCATGTGCACCATCGTAAGTTAATCAACTAAATTATGCATAATCTCACAGTCAAATGACCTTAGAAAGCAAAAGGTTTTCGAGTTTACTATAAACAACAATACTTCGTGTTTATAGAATTCAAATATGTTTAGTATGCGCCATGTGCCATCGTAAGTTAATTAACTAAATTATGCCTAATCTCAAAGCCAAATGGCCATAGAAACCAAGAGGTTTCCGAGTTTATTATATACAACAATGCTTCGTGTTTGTATAATTCAAATATGTTTAGTATGCACCATGTGCACCATCGTAAGTTAATCAACTAAATTATGCGTAATCTCACAGCCAAATGGCCATAGAAATCAAGAGGTTTTCGAGTTTATTATATATAACAATACTTCGTGTTTATAGAATTCAGATATACTTAGTGTGCTTTACGCGCCATCATAAACTATTCAACTAACTTATGCATAATCTCACAGTCAAATGGCCATAGAAACCAAAAGGTTTTCAAGTTTATTATATACAACACTACTTCATGTTTGTAGAATTCAGATATATTTAGTGTGCGTCATGCGCCATCGTAAGCTAATCAACTAAATTATACGTAATCTCACAGCCAAATGGCCATAGAAACCAAAATGTTTTATTCAACGATTTGGATTATTTTGAGCTTATGGGCTTTTCGTAATTTTCCTATATAGTATTTTAACGTCTTTTGTGTGAAATTGCTGTATTCTAGTCTTAAACTGCTTAAAGCGGAAGCTTGCTAAGGTGCTAACTTTTTTATTGCTTTAAAAGGATTATGAGAGATTATAAGAGATTAAAAGGACTATAGGAGATTATAAGGCACAATTTAAGCTGAAATGCGTCCTGTCACAAGACACTAATGCTTAAAGATAAAGATAATAGAACCTTAAAATGAAACAAAGACGAAAAAAAAGAAACAAAAAAGTAAACGAATACCCGTGTATCCGCGATGGCGGATACACGCTAAAACATTCCAATAAAACGCAAAACACGCTAAAACATCCTAATAAAACGCAAAACACGTTAAACATTCTCAAACTAAAACATGATTTATTTTGTGTCTTTGCAGATTCATGGCTAAGCATAAATGTGGAATTCCATGGTTCTTTTTTTATAAGGATAAAATCACTTTCTGAGATTCCCCATCCCCTTTTATCGTAACTTTAAATGGCAATTTAAAACTGTAGAAGTTTTACATGCTGCACTTTTGAAAATAATAGTATTCTAGCGGGTTTTATAATCCATTAATGTATGTTATGCGCGTATATTGAGTTTGATATTTTTTCAATGAATATTTACGAGTCATCTTTCTATCTGTGTGTTTAAATATAAGATAATTCACCCTCTTACGGTTATTGGGTAATCCTTGTCACCTCGAAAGACTTATTTTATACTGATGGGCAGTTTAATACTTTGTTTTCCCAAGGTCTTCTGACACCATCTCAATCATACCCCGCTAAAACCTGACTATTCGAATACCGGGTACAGGTCATTTAATTTGAATAACGTGAAAGGTTTCTGTATGGTAATGTCAAATTTTGACCTTGTGTGTCAACAAATTTCAGTTTTTTTTTTATTGGAGGGATGTAATTATTCTACTGTTTTATTTTGCTCGGCTGTCCAAAGTCAAAATGTATTCTCTTAAAAAAAAAAAAAAAAATAATAAATAAAAACTTCTTGATCAAATTTCTCTATCTGCGGTTGTTTGTTCTAGTCTGTCGAGTGGGGATCCTTTGGAATCACATTCACCAGACATAAGCTTTTCCGCATGTCTATATTTGAGGCAAAATAGATACTTCTCTGCATCCCTTATTGTTAGCTATTTTTCAGCCTAAATGTTTGCTAAAGTCAAAGTATTCGAACAATTCGAAGTATTAATGTTTGAAACTTGGTTATCTATGTGAAAACGGTGTTTTGTTTTCGATGGTAATTTTAAAACAGCTGTATTTCTGAGAAAGTCAAAGTCACAAACATAGAAATACACAGGCAAATTATATGTCAACTATTCAAGTTGCAAGACTTTGTGATTGGTGTTCTACCCTGTCCCCTCCCCATTTAAGCAGCTATATTGAGCAATGTAAAGAAGAAGCGTTAACTATGGGATCTATTGTAAGGAGGAGAGAAAATTTTTCGTTTTGCTACTGTAAGGTCACCGTGACTTTTCTTTCAGTGCAAATGCAAATTAAAACGGAACATTACACAAACTTTTTAAAAAGATAACAGTTATCCTAGGGAGTTTTCCTAACATTATTACATAATGTAGCAATTTAAACTTCAACAATTTTAGGCAGGAATTCTAAATATACTATTTCGTTAGGTCCACCAATAACTATCTTGCTCTGCTATTTCCCCTGATAAGAAATTTTTTAAGGGCATGTACTAGGAATTTGGCAGGGGCAATGAATTTCAGGTGACTGCTGTACGTACTCAGGATAACAATGTGTCAAGGAGTAGTAAATCTGCATGTCCGGCAATGAAAGTTAAAATATCAAGTTTTTGAGCGATGCTATTCTCTTGATTTTACGCCCTAAATTCTAAAGTTGATAAATATACGAGTATATCATTATTTATGCAAAAGCTAACATTTTAAGCAGAGATTTATCCTTGTCAGACAACATAAGAGGAGCTACTACTAATACTTTAAATTCACTTTAGCACCAAGCCACTTGAGGTCAAGACATCTACGCAGGCTCCCCCTCCGTTCCAATCTGTTCAAAGAATCCCTCTTTACACCCTCCACTGAAGTTCCATTTCCCTTAAATAATTCCCTCCGACATCATCCGTCCCCATTTGGGGGCTACCTGCTTTTGTTTGGCCCTAGACGGTTGCCTGACAAGGACGATTTTGGGCAATCTGTCCTCCTTCATCCACTGAATGTTTCCTAACCGTCTCAACCTTTTTCTACTTATAGCCCAAGAAAGCAAGATTGATCCACAATTTCGAATAGATTACTGCTTGAATATTCGGTTAGTCAATCGGGTGCCTAAGAATATATGTAGAAAATTTCTGGGGAAAACATCTATCAAATCATTCTCTGCTCTAAAGAGCACCCATGCTTCACAAACATACCTGTCCAATTGTGTGCAGACTTATGTTACTATTCTTCCAAGCTTTTTCAACTCTGAAAAAAAACACCCTAGGCCTTGGCTATTCTACTTTTAACTTCTTCACTTTACCCCCATTGTCTTTACTAATAGTAATAATTAGGTAAGTAAAACTGTCTACTTGATCGATCTGTCCATTTGATCGATCTTCTCATTAACCAACATCGCATGTTCAACTTCACTTATTCCTAGCCTTAGTGACTTAATCTCCTTAACTTTAATTTTCAAGCTTATTCTTGCACCGTGAACTTGCAAAGCCTCTAAAAATTTTTTCATTTATTAATATTTTCATTTAAGATGCTTAAATGATCAGAATATTCTAAGCCTAAGAGAGTTTTACTTCCCCAATTGATTCCTTGTTCTCCAATCCATTTTCTGTGCTACTTAGGACAAAGTTCATGGTTAGAGCTAAGTCTGATTTTTTTACATGTATTTTCCCACTAACCATATAGCTTTGTTTCCGGGGCATAGTTTGCTATCGGGGGGGGGGGGGCCCCAACGACCCCTCCCAGACCTCGGTTTGCCCTCTCCCTAAACCTGAGTTCCCTCCCAGCTGAAATTTATTTTTTTCAAAATCTTGTCAAAACCTAACATACTTCTGCATAATTCAAGGATGAACAGAAACGTGCCTTTCTGATATTGTTGTTTTTAGCATTGTTTAGCCAGTTTTTTAGTTATTGTGCTATTTTTATGACTTTTTTTATGACTCCGAAGTGCGATTCCGGCCCTTCGAGACTTGTGATATATATATATATATATATATATATATATATATATATATATATATATATATATATATATATATATATATATATATATATATATATATATATATATACATATATATTCCAGAATCGGCATCTAATATCGCGATTCGGCCTCCCTGATTTACGGGAAAAAGTGACTGTGCTTGTGGGAAAGCTGTCGTTATCTGCAGATCTTACTGCGCACCATAATTTACATCGTTTTATGTAAATAATTGTTTAGTGTGCGAGTTCGCTTTTTTTTCTTTTTTTTTTCTTTTTTTTCCTTGATGTACTCCGCTTCTTTTTTATAGTGGGTAATAAATAAAATATTATATATATATATAGGGCACCGTCGCCCGGGGCCGTAAATACAGGTAGGGAATGAAGAAGTTCCCTACCGATGTGTGCACACATCAATTTAGACGATTCAAACTGGACTTGCAAGAAGTTTCATAAAGTCACATCCCAGGGGTAGGAAGCATGAAACTTGATGATAAAGAATTTATTTACTCAGGCAGGAAGGATGGGTTACATAGACAAGGAGTAGGGCTCATGATTATAAGGAAGCTGCTAATTCTTGTTTGGGCTGGCAAGGTAATGATAGAATATTCATTTTATTACTAAAAAGTTCAGGGTATCAGTTATTGTGGTATATGCCCATGTAGAACCGACTCAAGGGTATACTGGTGACTCAGATGAATTTTACTTACAGTTACAAGAGGAAATAGACTTGGACCCAGACAGAAATATGGTGTTTTTATTAGGAGATTTTAACACCTAGGTCGGTAGAAATAGGGATTTGATGATATTCTAGCCTAGGTAAATTTGACATAGGAAAAGGAAACAGCAATAGCTACAGACTGCTGCAATCTTGTAGGTATAACAATCTAGTTATAATCAATATGGTGTTTGGCCATAAAATCGCTCATAAGTTAACCTGGTATTGATGCGATGGTAAGACGGCAAACCTTACTGATTATGTTGTTGTAAAACAAAGACTGGCAATAAAGCTAAAATATTAAAATAAAGCTGGAATTTTGAAAGGGTAAGTACCTCCCGGGAACTCACGGAGTTGGTGCACTACATGTAGGGGCGTCCCGAGGGGGAGGGGGGGATTTCTGCCAAAATTTTCGCCTTCGGCGAAAGTTATACCGAATGCCAAAACATTGGGGGGAGGATTTTGGTATTTGGTATAACTTTCGCCGAAGGCGAAAATTTTGGCAGAAATTTTGCAAAAACGGCTGAAATTTAGTAAAATTCTCGATTTCTGCAGAAAATTCGGCATAAATAAGGCAGCAATTCAGTAAAATTTACAAATATTACCCCCCCCCCCCAATAAAATGAACCTCAGGACGCCCCTGACTACAGGATGAGAATTTGAGAGGAACTTTGCAAGAACTGTTGAATACTAAACTCAAGAGTTTAAAATTTGGCAGTATAGAAAAATATTAGGAAAACAATTTGTGAAGTTGCTGATGGTGTTTTAGGGAAGGAGGCTAAGAGTGCAGCTAGGAATATTAGTGAAAAAGCTTTATGTTTAGTACAGACGAGAAGGGGTTTTTACAAGAATTACCTGAGTGATAGATCTTACGAAAATAAGAGGAATATAAAGACAGTGGAGAAAGCATTAACATATGAACTAAGGAGGTGTGAGGATCTTGAATTGCCGAGGATTTTGAAGATGCAGCTAGACGGCATAATAGTAAAATATTGTACTGGTATGCTAATAAATTCAGGGGTATAGTCAATTTGGACTTGTCCAAGTTTAAGATAAGAACAGGCCAGCAATTAGTGATAAGGAAGGAGTTAAAGAGAGATGGGCAGAACATTTTGAGAATGTGCTAAACCAAGATAGAGTTGCAGGAAAAGATATAGAGGAAAATAAAAAAAATGTTTGATACCTTCGTGCAAAAAACTGAGTTTTTAGTATATTATTTCCGGTCTTCATCAGACGTTTTACTGCCTTATATTTTAATTGATGAAACTAAGATTTACCCAGGTGCCTCATTAAAGTATTTAGGTTTGTATTATAAAGTATTACAGTATTACATGTACATTACATGTATTACAAAGTATTACAGTATTATATTATAAAGTATTACATGGTTTGTACTTATGGTTTGGACAATTTTACTGTTTTATACTTTCAAGATTTTCTACTTATGAAGCGGCACCAAAAGTGTTGTTTTCAGTGCTATATCTCATTTACGAATTGTAGAATTGATAAAAGCCCGTAGGCTAGATATGAGCAAAAGTTTTCAAATGAGCCATTAAACATCCCTCTAAGAAGTTTTGCTGGCCACTAGCCCCAGCTTTTCCACGTCAGACATGGCACAAAAAATGCCGTTTTTAGTACCATTTGAAACTTGCAAATGGCGGAATTTATAGAAAGGACGTAAATATGAGCAATATTTTTTATATGAGCTATCAAAAATCTATCTAAGATGTTCTGGTTGCCCGCTAGCCCCACCCCTAGAGAAATGGCATAAAGTACCCTTTTTTGTGCCATATGGCTCTTGCGGATCTTGGAATTTAAATAAACCACGTACATGTGAGAAATAGCCCTTGAATGAGCTCTTAAACATCTCTCTATGATGTTCTAGTAATTCGCTCTGCCTGAAAAAAAGAAGAAAAAAAGACCGTTTTAAAGTTTTTTAGCTTTTAGTCACTATGGGCTGTGGTTCACTCTTTACTAGGTTGCAGCTATTGCTTCAAAAATGACAAAGAGTTCATTGCGAATTCTTCCAAGAAACTAGTGCATATCGAAATATATAGGCAATAGCCTATAAGCAATAGCTTATAATTCAACCATTAAACATCTATCTACGATGGTGTGGCTAATGCTTCAGTAGCTTACTCGGGAGCTGACGATTTATAAAACTTACAAGGGGGTTGGGAGGGGGAGGGTGTGGGAAGGATTCTTGTAAACCTCCAGTTAATGGTTCTGGAACATAACTATCACAATAGTACCTGTTTTGTACTTCGGAGCTTTTCCACTTATGAAGTTGCACCAAAAGTGTTGTTTTCAGTGCTATATCGCTTTTACTAATGGTAAAATTGAAAAAAGCACGTTGATATGAGCAATAGATTTCAAATGAGCAATTAAACATAAGTCTTATAAGTTCAGTTAGCCCAATAGCCTCAGCTTTTTCTACTTGAGACATGACACAAAAAGTGCCTTTTTTAGTGCCATTTGGAAATTTAGATAGGGAAATTTATAGAAAGAACGTAGATATGAGCAATATCTTTTATATGAGCTATGAAAATTCTGTCTGCGATGTTCTGGTAGCCTGCTAGCGCCACCACTTGAGAAATGGAAGAACGTACCATTTTAGTGACACCCAGCACTTGCAGATGGCGGAGTTTATAAAAAGCACGTAGATATAAGAAATAGCTTTTGAATGAGCTATTAAGCATCTCTCTAAGATGTTTTGGTCCCGCTAGGTCTGGAGAGAAAAAAAAATAAACAGAAAAAAGGGAGACTGATCAGTGCTACCGATGCCAAAAAGCGATTTTCCTTGTTGTTCAAGGAGGGTGACTGTAATTTCCGTGTATATTTCGACAATTTGCTATTTCGACAACTTCCATGTAATTTCCTATTTCGAAAATTCTGACTCTTATCAATAGCGTCTGATCATTTTGATCTGACGCCATTTTGGAGGGGTTTCAGGCTTTTTTCGAAATCACCATAAATTTCTTTTTGCAATAAAATTTTACTTTTAAGATTAATCAAAGAAACTTTTTCCACAAAATAAGTTGTTCAAAGAAAATTAAAGAACTCCATTAAACAAAAAATGAGCAAAAATAAAATCAAATAATCTACCAAGCGTGAAACTACCACAAACCAGCATCGATAAATAAATGAAACCCAAAACCAGCAAAAATTACGATAAATAACCGAGTTAAACTCAAAACGAGCAGAAATTAACATAAATTGCGCACAAAACCCCTATGCCTTCCCAACGCCAGAACATAATTTGCACTTTACTGAAAAAAAATATAAATGTGTTTACTTTTATAACTTTAATAAATCAAATAACATTAAGATTTTGATTACTAAATATCAGTAAATGCATATTAAACTGACAATGCACATTCATTTGTATTTTTTTCAGTAAAGTGTAAATTATGTTCTAGCCTTGGGAAGGCATAGGGGTCTTGAGCCCAACTTATATTGGGCGTGGAAGGGGTGTTTGTTGCCTTCCAATCACTTTCGACTGTTAAAAAGGGCACTAGCCATTTCAATTTCCAATCGACAGAGTCATTTTTGAAGTTTCTACGACGACGCGTTCAGTAAAAGCCTTATATGCCCCCAGGGCATAACTTACAACCCTTGCCCTAAGGGCTGTGGGGGAGTGTCCTCCTCAAAAATATAACTTCTATCTGGAAATCCAAAACACTGAATAAAAAGGCTATCTAAAAATTTTGATTGGATGTGTTTGGGGAAAAGCTGGGTGAGAGAGGGGGGATAGTTGCCCTCAAATCACTTTCGACTATTAAAAGGGCACTAGACCTTTGAATTTCCAATCGAATGAGCCCTTCTTCAAGTTTCTACGACAAAATTTCAATAAAATCTCATATGCGCCCAGGGCATAACTTTTAACCCTTGCTTTGAAGACTGTGGGAGGAGTGTCCTGCTCAAAGGTATAATTTTCCGAACTTTAACTGCGTGGAACAAAATGACTCTCTCAAAATTTTGATTGGATGTGCTTGGGGAAATGGTGGGCTTGGAAGGGGTGTTAGTTGCCTTCCAATTACTTTCAACTATTAAAAAGGGCACAAGCCATTTCAATTTCCAACCAAATGAGCCCTTTTTGAAGTTTTTGACAACGCATTCTATAAAAACCTTATATGCCCCCAGGGCATAACTTACAACCCTTGTCCTGAGGGCTGTAAGGAGGTTGTCATCAAGACCTAATTTCCAGAACTTAATACTACGTTTATCAAAATGGCGATCTAAAAATTTGAATTGGATGTGTTTGGGGGATTGACGGGCGTGGGGGGGGGATAGTTGCCCTCCAATCACTTTCGACTATTAAAAAGGGTACTAGCCCTTTGAATTTCCAATCGAATGAGCCTGTTTTGAAGTTTCTACGACAACACCTTCTATAAAAACATTATATGCCCCCAGGGCATAACTTAAAACCCTTGCCCTGAGGGTTGTGGGGGAGTGTCCTCCTCAAAAACATATTTTCTATCAGGAAATCAACTACACTGAACAAAATGGCTATCTCAAAATTTTGATTGGATAATGTGGGGGGAATGATGGGCGTGGGGGTGCTAGTTGCCCTCCATTCACTTTCGACTATTAAAAGGGGTACTAGCCCTTTGAATTTCAAGTCAAATGAGCCTGTTTTGAAGTTTCTATGACAACGCCTTCTATAAAAACCTTATATGCCCCCAGGGCATAACTTAAAACCCTTGCCCTGAGGGTTGTGGGGGAGTGTCCTCCTCAAAAACATATTTTCTATCTGGAAATCAACTACGCTGAATAAAATGGCCATATCAAAATTTTGATTGGATGTATTTGGAGGAATGATGGGCGTGGGGTGGGTGGCTAGTTACCCTCCAATCTCTTTCTACTATTAAAAAGGGTACTAGTTCTTTGAATTTCCAATCGAATGAGTCTGTTTTTAAGTTTCTACGACAACGGCTTCTATAAAAACCTTATATGCCCACATGGCATAGCTTACAACCGTTGCCCTGGGGGATGTGGGGGACTGTCCTCCTCAAAAACATATTTTCTATCTAGAAATTAACTACGCTGAACAAAATGTCCATCTCAAAATGTTGATTGGATGTGTTTGGAGGAATGATGGGCGTGGGGTGTTTTAAGTTGGCCCACATCGTTCTTTACTTAGGCAGCGCTAGCGCACTGCCTATGACAAACCGAAATAAAAGTTAATAATAATAATAATAATAATTTATTTATAACCCACTGCACAAACAAAATGAAAAATAGTGGAGTAAAGAGAAAAAGGAAAGAAAATTAAACACACATAGCACTTAAAGTAAGATAAACAAACAAAAAGAAAATTCAGCAAAACAAACGAATGAGACCATGGTGAGAGGACAATTTTCATAGGCATTTGCAGACAGTTTTATATGTAAATCACGAAGTTTTTCATTTATATCAGGTGTGTTATACTTTTTGATAATACCGTGATTAAAAAATGACAACGGAAGATACAAAAAAAAAAATTTGCAATACCGATAATAGCCTTTCCTTAATTTAGATAGGTCATTCTTCCTAAGCAAAATGAACATACCTGAAATAGCATGGTCACAGAAAACAGAATACAGCGATACTAAAGCTTTGCGATAGTAGGGAGCCAGGTATTTCCGCGGGGTGAAAACCTCTGCTGCCATCTATGATCGAGTCTAACGGTACAAGATCACGTGTCTCTTTCTAGGCCAATCAGATGCCTAGAATCCCTGGGCGAACAAGACCACACCTCCTTCTAGACTTGTTTGATGGTTATATGGTTTGATGTTTTTTCATAGTTCTGTTCTGTTTGTTGATGATTATATGGTTTGACGGTTATATTGTTTGATGATTTTATGGTTTGATGTTGTTTTATAGTTCTGGTCAGTTTGTTGTTGGTTATATGGTTTGATGATTATGAGGTCAATCGAATGTCCTAGAGATTTTTTCTTTCTTTCTAATATTTTGGGAAAATTTAAAAATCTCATTAACGCTTCAGGATTGGTTCAAATAGTAACCCTTAAATTCTACTGGGCTCTCTTTCGGTACTACTCAATGCTCGAATCCAAATGAAACTTATACCTCAAGTTCTGTACCCGTTCAAGAAAATATCACAAGTCCTGGTATTGAAATAAACTATCCTTTACTTCCCGGCCTAACGATAAATTCTGGTATAATTGATATGGTTCAGCAAGTTCAAGAAGGAATAGCCAATTTTTCAGAAAAACTTTCAAACGCAGGAGTAGAAATACCAGTACCAGAATCACCTGAAACATCAACAGAACCAAAATTAGAAAGTCCATCTTGGCTGAATTGGCTTGTTGGTCAAGATAAGGAAGACAACCAAGATCAAACAACCACTCGGGCATCAATTCCAACATGGACTGAGTGGTTAATAAATGACAACAAGTCATTAGACCAAAATACTTTAAATACTATTCCTGTTAAAGAGAACTTTACAAATATAGAGGTTGATATAAACTATCCCTTGTTACCTGAAGTTGTGATCAACTCTGGTATATTTGATTTGATTAATCAAGTCCAAGAAGGGATATCCAATATTTCAGAAAAGTTGTCAAACACAGGATTGAAACTATTTGTTACAGTCACCTGAAACAACAACGATATCAAAATTAGAATGTCCATCAAAGCTGAATTGGCCTGTTGGCCAAGGTGGAGAGGAAAACCAAGATCAAACAAACTTTAAACCATCGAAACATTCATGGTCAGACTGGCTACGTAGTGGTAATAATTTATCAGACGAAAATATTAAGCCTATCAAAGAAAACGTAACTAGACCAGGGCTTGAAATCAATTATCCTTTACTGCCCGGAGTTGCGATTAATTCCGGTATAATCGGTAAACTTCAGCAGGTCCAAGAAGGGATTGATAATGTTTCAGAGAATCTTTCTAATACAGGGCTGAAAATATCTGCTACAGAAGTACCTGAGACGACAATGGCGTCAACAGAAGAAATTCCATCTTGGCTAAATTGGCTTATTGGCAATGACCTAGATGAAAGTCAAGATGAAACTACTAACCAAGTATCAAAGCCAACAGGAGTTACTTTGGCTTTTATTCCCAATGAGTCTTCAGATCAAACACCTAAGACAGTTGATCAAGCCTCAATCGTTTCAGCAATAGACTTAAAAGGTCCACTAGCCACATTTCTTTTGGATTTACAAAAGTTTGCTCGAAATGAGAGTGAGACAACGACGGCCCAAAATACAATAAATTTTGTTGGACCTTCAGATCTAGTAATTGAATCAGCAGTAACTCAGCCACCACGAGTATTTCAAACTGGTGGCCTTGATATAAAGTTGAGACCCCTCGTGTATCCAGATATGCAGCTCCAACAAAGTAACAACTCAATCAATTTAGAGCTGAAGCCTGGGAATGCAAAACCCTTATTAAATACAGTGGCAGCCCCTCAACAGAATATAATTAATCTAGTCCAACCTTCAGATGCCTTGATATAATTCAGGTGCCTTGCAGACTTACTTTCCTATTCTTCCAAAAAAATTTCAACTGTGAATACCCTGGGCCTTAGCTATTCTACTTTTAATATCTTCAATGCACCCACCGTCTATACAAATAATACTACGAATTTAAGTGAAGCTGTCCACTTGATCAATATTCCTTTTACCCAACTTCACCTCTTCATCTTCATTTATTCCTAGCCTTAGTGACTTAGTCTTCTTAACTTTAATTTTCAAACCTATTCAAACCTATTCTGAACTCGCAAAACCTCTAAAAGTTCATTCATTTTGCTCAAACTTTCATCTAGGATGCTTAAATCCTCAGCATATTCTAAGTCCAGGAGACTTTTTCCTCTTCATTTGATTCCGTGGTGTCCCATTGCCTTTCCTGTGCTTTTTATGACAAAGTCCATCAAAATAATCCATATAAAGAGGATAGAACACAATCCTGCTTAACTCCTGATTTAATACAAAACCAGCGAACATAGCACTAATCACTTTAATGCATTTTCTCGGTCTCGTTCTTAAGCGAATATGCAACCAAGTAATTTAATCTCTGTTGCACATATACTTCGAATGTAATAGAACCTTCCCACCGGGTGGGTTGGCGGGGGGGGGCAAACACACTCAAATTTAATAGTTTTCATGAGGATATTCCTATTATCGTGTTTCCCCCAAACAGGTGTGGGTGAAGGGGTGACAAGAAAATATATATTATAGTAGCCGTAAAACAAGAATATAATTTCTGGATTTCGGTTTTAGGAAATAAATACGATTTTCAAAATAAAAAAAGTATTGGATATCCTTAATTTTCCAGTATTTGATTTCTTCATTTAGAACTTCTACTGCTCTCTAACTTCTAGAGTTATAATTCTACATAGAAATGATAATATGATAATTAAAAAGGAGCCAGGGCGTTTACCCCCCGGAAAACACCCCCCCCCCCTCGTGAAAAATAGCTTCCACCAGAAA
>NC_142794.1:101247326-101337274 GCF_049724085.1 Artemia sp. Qi Xiang Cuo | reverse complement strand
AAAGTATAGTTGTGGGTGAAAAAGATAAGTACTTCAAGTTGGAAAATAGGTTTAGAATGGTCATTAAGTTATGAGCTTGGTCAGAAATGATCTGTGAGAATTACTTTTTTGTTTTGAAGTAACCAAAAGGCTTTAATGACTAGCTTTGGGTGACTAAGATAAGATATTCAAGTGGGAAAATGTTTATAGAATGGTAATTGAGAATACAAATTGGTCTCAAATGGTTTTTGAAAAATATTTCCTAGTGTTGAGGTATCCAAAAAGCTGTAACAGCAGTGGTTGAAAAAGATAAGTACTTCAAAACAGAAAATGGGTTTAGGAGGAACATTAAGAAAGTAACTTGCTCTGAAATGGTCTTTGAAAAGTATTTCTTGGTGTTGAGGTCTCCAAAAAGCTGTAAAGGATTGTTGTAGGTGAAAAAGATAAGTACTTCAAGTTGGAAAATGGGTTTAGGACGGTCACTAAGAATGTAACTTGCTCTGAAATGGTCTTTGAAAACTATTTCTTGGTGTTGAGGTATCCAAAAAGCTGTAAAGTAAAGTTGTGGGTGAAAAAGATAAGTACTTCAAGTTGGAAAATGGGTTTAGGAGGGACATTACGTAAGTAATTTGCTCTGAAATGGTCTTTGAAAAGTATTTCTTGGTGTTGAGGTATTCAAAAAAGCTGTAAAGTAGAGTTGTGGGTGAAAAAGACAAGGACCTCAAGTTTGAAAATGGGTTTAGGAGGGACATTAAGAAAGTAACTTGGTCTGAAATGGTCTTTGAAAAGTATTTCTTGGTGTTGAGGTATCCAAAAAGCTGTAAAGTATAGTTGTGGGTGAAAAAGATAAGTACTTCAAGTTGGAAAATGGGTTTAGGAGGGACATTAAGAAAGTAACTTTCTCTGAAATGGTCTTTGAAAAGTATTTCTTGGTGTTGAGGTATCCAAAAATAGGTAAAGTATAATTGTTGGTGAAGAAGTTATGAACTTCAAGTTGGAAATTGGGCTTAGTAGGGACATTGAGGGAGTAATTTGCTCTGAAATGGTCTTTGAAAAGTATTTCTTGGTGTTGAGGTATCCAAAAAGCTATAAAGTATAGTTGTGGGTGAAAAATATAAGTTGTTGTTGTTTGTCTAGTTGTTGATTAGGGTGTTAATTAAATTATGTTTCTATTATTTTTTCTTTTAAAAGTATTTATTGTTGATTATGTAACCTAAAAGAAGTAAATTATGGTTGTGGGTGAAAAATATAAGTACTTCAAGTTGGAAAATCAGTTTTGGAGGGACATTAAGAAGGTAACTTGCTCTGAATTGTTCTTAAAACAGTAGTGCTTGGTGTTGAGGTATCCAAAAAGCTGTAAAGTAAACTTGTGGGTGTAAGGGATGAGTAATTCAAGTTGGAAATTGGGTTTAGGAGGGACATTAAGAAAGTAACTTGCTCTGAAATGGTCTTTGAAAAGTATTTCTTGGTGTTGAGGTATCCAAAAAGCAGTAAAGTATAGGCTAGTTGTGTGTGAAAAAGATAAGTACTTCAAGTTGGAAAAATGGGTTTAGGAGGGATATTAAGAAAGTAACTTGCTCTGAAATGGTCTTTAAAAGTATTTCTTGGTGTTGAGGTATCCAAAAAGCTGTAAAGTATAGTTGTGGGTGAAGAAGATAAGTACTTCAAGTTGGAAAATGGGTTTAGGAGGGACATTAAGAAAGTAACTTGCTCTGAAATGGTCTTCGAAAAGTATTTCTTGGTGTTGAGGTATCCAAAAAGCATTAAGATATTGTTGTTGGTAAAAAAATTAAGTACTTAATGTTTGAAAATGGGTTTATGCGGGATATTCGGAAAGTAACTTCCTCTAAAAGGGTCTCTTGAAAAGTATAGTATGGTGCTGAAGTATCCAAAATCATGTCAAGTATAGTGTTGGATGACATAGACAAGTACTGCAAGTTGAAAAAGGGGTTTAGGAGGGACATTAAGAAAGTAACTTGCTCTGAAATGGTCTTTGAAAAGTATTTCTTGGTGTTGAGGTATCCAAAAAGCTGTAAAGTATAGTTTTGGGTGAAAAAGATAAGTACTTCAAGTTGGAAAATGGGTTTAGGAGGGACATTAAGAAAGTAACTTGCTCTGAAATGGTCTTTGAAAAGTATTCCTTAGTGTTGAGGTATCCATAAAGCTGTAAAGTATAGTTGTGGGTGAAAAAGATAAGTACTTCAAGTTGGAAAATGGGTTTAGGAGGTACATTAAGAAAGTAACTGGCTCTGAAATGGTCTTTGAAAACTATTTCTTGGTGTTGAGGTATCCAAAAAGCTGTAAAGTATAGTTGTGGTTGAAAAATATAAGTACTTCAAGACGGAAACTGGGTTTAGCAGGGACATTAAGAACGTAATTTGCTCTGAAAAGGTCTTTGAAAAGTATTTCTTGGTGTTGAGGTATCCAAAAAGCTGTAAAGTATAGTTGTGGGTGAAAAACTTTTGTAATTGATGTTGGGAAATTTGTTTAGTACTTAAACTAGGAAGTACAGTTATCTTATATTGTATTTTTATTTTATCGGTTTTCGTATAGTTTTCAAAAATGCTTTAATACTCGTGTGGGGGTGGCATAGATACTTCAACCATGCTTAGAAATTTAGGGGTAACGGTCCTACTTTAGTGAAATTGATATGAAAGGTTCTTCAGAAAGTATATATTGGTGTTGAGATATCCAAAAAGCTGTAAAGTATAGTTGTGGGTGAAAAAGATCAGTACTTCATGTTTGACTATTGTTTGAGAAGGATCATTTAGAAAGTAACTTTCATTGAATTTTTCTTTATAAGGGAATTCATGGTGACGTGGCGTCAAAAAAGCTGTAAGGTATGATTGTGGGTAACAATGTTATTTCCTTTATGTTGGAAAATGGGTGTAGGAGGGACCTCAAGAATGTCACTGGCTCTGAAAGGCTCTTTGAAAAGTATTTCTTGGTGTTGAGGTATCCAAAAAGCTGTAAAGTATATTAGTGGGTGAAAAAGAAAATAACTAAAAGATGGAAGAAGGTTGTAGGAGTGACATAAAGAAATTAACTTGCTCTGAAATGTATTTGAAAAGTATTTCTTGGTGTTGAGGTATCCAAAAAGCTGTAAACTATAGGTGTTGGTGAAAAAGATAAGGACTTCTAGTTGAAAAATGGGTTTAGGAGGGACAATTACTAACTAAATAGCTATTAAAAGTTATTAGAAAACTATTTCTTGGTGTGGAGGTAACAAAAAAGCTGTAAAGTATAGTTGTGGGTGAAGAAGATCTGTAATTAAAGTTGGAAAATGGGTTTCGGAGGGACATTAAGAATTGAGATTGCTCTGAAATGGTGTTTGAGAAGTTTTTCTTGGTGTTAAGGTATCCAAAATGAAGTAAGATATCGTTGTGGGTGAAAAATATAGGTACTTAAAGTTTGAAAATGGGTTTAGGAGGGACATTAAGAAAGTAATTTGCTCTGAAATGGTCTTTGAAAAGTATTTCTTGGTGTTGAGGTATCCAAAAAGCATTAAGATATTGTTGTGGGTGAAAAAGTTTATTAATTCATTTTGGTTTATGGTATGTTAATGTTCATCTATTAAGTATCGTTCAATTTTTGTTTAAATGATAATTGTTACATTAGTTTGTGGCAACCTTAAAGCTGTAAAGTATAGCTTTGGGGGAAAAAGATGTGTACTTCGTGTGGGAAAGTGAGCTTAGAAGGGATACTAAGAACCTAACGTTATATATTAAGGGCATTGAAAACAAGTTCTTGGCTTTAAGTTCACAAATAAGCTGTATAGTATAGTTGAGGGTGAAAAAGATAAGTACTTCAAGTTTGAAAATGGGTTTAGGATGGATATTAAGAAAGCAAATTGCGCTTAAAGTTTATTTTAATAGTATTTCTTGGTGTTGAGGTATATAAAAAGCTGTAAAGTCTCGTGGTGGTGTAAAATGATGGTTGCTTCAAGTTGAAAAAGTGGTTTAGTAGTGACATTTTGATAGTAACTTACTCTGACATGGTATTTGAAATGTATTTCTTGGTGTCGAGGTGTCCAAAAAGCTGTAAGGTCGAGCTGTGGGTGAAAAAGATAAGTACTTCAAGTTGGAAAATGGGCTTAGGAGGGATATTAAGAAAGTAACTTGCTCTGAAATGGTCTTTGAAAAGTATTTCTTGGTGTTGAGGTATCCAAGAAGCTGTAAAGTATAGTTGTGAATGAAAAAGATATGTATTTCAAGTTGGAAAATGAGTTTAGGAGGGACATTAAGAAAGTAACTTGCTCTGAACTGGTCTTTGAAAAGTATTTCTTGGTGTTGAGGTATCCAAAAAGCTGTAAGGTAGAGTTGTGGGTGAAAAGATAAGTACTTTAAGTTAGAAAATGGGTTTAGGAGGGACATTAAGAAAGTAACTTGCTCTGAAATGGTCTTTGAAAAGTATTTCTTGGTGTTGAAGTATCCAAAAAGCTGTAATGTATAGTTGTGGGTGAAAAAGATATGTACTTCAAGGTTGAATATGTGTTTAATAGGGACATTAAGAAAGTAACATGCTTTGAAATGGCCTTTGAAAAGTATTTCTTGATGTTGATGTATCCAAAACGCTGTAAAGTGTAGTAAGGGGTTGAAAAAGATATGTACTTCAAGTTGGAAATGGAGTTCAGAATGGACATTAAGAAAGAAACTTGTTCTGAAATGGTCTTTGGAATGTTTTTCTTGGTGTTTACGTATCCAAAAAGCTATAACGTATAGTTGTAGGTGAAAAAGATAATTACTTAAAGATGTAAAATGGGTTTAGGAGTGATATAAAGATAGTAACTGGCTCTGAAATGTGTTTGAAAAGTATTTATTGGAGTTGATGTATCCAAAAAGCGGTAAAGTATAGATGTGGGTGAAAAAGATAACTACTACAAGTTGAAAAATTTGATTTCGCCGGACAAAAACAAACGAACTATCACTGAAATTTTCTTTTAAAAGAATTTCTTGGTGTTGATGTATCCAAAAAGCTGTAATATATAGTTGTGGGTGATAAAGATAAGTAATTCAAGTTGGAAAATGAGATTATGAGGGACATTGAGAATATAACGTGCTCTGAAATGGTGTTAGAAAAGTATTTATTGGTGTTGATTTATACTAAAATCAGTAAAGTATATTGGTCAGAAAATACGCACAGTACTTCATGTTTGAAAATGGGTGTAGTAGGGACATTAAGTAAGGAACGTGCTCTGAAATATCATTATAAATGTATTTCTTTGTGTTTAAGTATCCAAAAATATGTACATTTTAGTTGTGGGTGAAAAAGATAAGTAATTCGATTTGGAAAATGGGTTTAGGAGGGACATTAAGAAAGTAACTTGCTCTGAAATGTTATTTGAAAAGTATTTCTTGGTGTTGAGGTATACAAAATGCTGTAAAGTATAGTTTCGGGTGAACAAGATAATTAATTCAAGTTGGAAAATGAGTGGAGGAGGGTGATTAAGAAAGAAACTTGTTATGAAAAGGTCTTTTAAAAGTATTTCTTGGTGTTGAGGTATCCAAAAAGCTCTATAGTATAGTTGTGTGTTAAAAAGATAAGTACCTCAAGTTTGAAAATTAGTTTATGAGGAACATTAAGAAAGTGACTTTCTCTGAAATGGTGTTAGAAAATTATTTCATGGTGTTGATTTATACAACAATCAGTAAAATATAGAGGTGGGAGAAAAATCTATGAAATTAGAGATGTAAAGTGGGTGTAAGAGACATAATAAGAAAGTAACTTGCTCTTAAATGTCTTTTGAAAAGTATTTCTTGGTGTTGAGGTATACAAAAAGCTGTAAAGTATAGTTGTTGGATGAAAAAGATAAGTACTTCAAGTTGTAAAATGGGTTTAGGAGGGACATTAAGAATGGAACTTGCTCTGAAATGGTCTTTGAAAAGTATTTCTTGGTGTGGAGGTATCCAAAAAGCTGTAAAGTATAGTTGTGGGCGAAAAGGATAAGTACTTCAAGTTGGAAAATAGGTTCAGGAGGGACATTTAGAAACTAACATGTTCTGAAATGGTATTTGAAAAGTATTTCTTGGTGTTGAGGTGTACAGAAAGCTGTAAAGTATAGTTGTGGGTGAAAAAGATAAGTACTTCAAGTTGGAAAATGGGTTTAGGAGGGAAATTAAGAAAGTTACTTGCTCTGAAATGGTCTTTGAAAAGTATTTCTTGGTGTTGAGGTATCCAAAAAGCTGTAAAGTATAGTTGTGAATGAAAAAGATAGGTACTTCAAGTTGGAAAATGAGTTTAGGAGGGATATTAAGAAAGTACCTTGCTCTGAAATGGTCTTTGTAAAGTATTTCTTGGTGTTGAGGTATCCAAAAAACTGTAAGGTATAGTTGTGGGGGAAAACGATAAGTACTTCAAGTTGGAAAATGGGTTTAGGAGTGACATTGAGAATGTAAATTGCTCTGAAATTGTCTTTGAAAAGTTTTTCTTGGTGTTGAAGTATCCAAAAAGATGTAAAGTATATTTTTGGGTGAAAAAGATATGTACTTCAAGTTGGAAAATGGGTTTAGGAGGGACATTAAGAAAGTAACTTGCTCTGAAATGGTCTTTGAAAAGTATTTCTTGGTGTTGAGGTATCCAAAAAGCTGTAAAGTATAGTTGTGGGTGAAAAAGATAAGTACTTCAAAATGGAAAATGGGTTTAGGAGGGACATTAAGAAAGTAACTTGATCTGAAATGTCTTTGAAAAGTATTTCTTGGTGTTGAAATATCCAAAAAGCTGTAAAGTATAGTTGTGGGTGAAAAAGATGATCACTTTATTCAGAATTTTTCATTGAAAAGTATTTATAGGTGTTGAGTTAACCAAAAAGATCTCATGTCTAATTGTGTTTGACAAATATAAGGACTTCAAGATGGAAAATGGGTTTAGGAGGGACATTAAGAAAGTAACTTGTTCTGAAATGTCTTTGAAAAGTATTTCTTGGTGTTGATGTATCCAAAAAGCTATAAAGTATAGTTGTTGGTGAAAAAGATAAGTACTGCAACTTGTAAAATGGGTTTAGGAGGGACATTAAGAAAGTAACTTACTCCCGTCAGGACCTTCTGATAGGGTTCTACCGATTATTTAATCAATTTCTCAGAAATCCGTTTGTCCTAGTCGATTACGTCGTTGTGCATCCGTCACGAGCTCCTGATAGGGTTCTACCGATTATGTAATCAATTTCTCGGGAATCCGACTGTCCTAGTCGATTGTGTCATTCTATGCACATAAATGGATTCCCGTCACGAGCTCCTGATAGGGTTCTACCGATTATGTAATCAATTTCTCAGAAATCCATTTGTCCTTGTTGATTACGTCATTCTATGCACATAAATGGATTCCCGTCACGAGCTCCTGATAGGGTTCTACCGATTATGTAATCAATTTCTCGAGAATTCTCTCCCTTCGATTACGCAATCAATATGTCTCTTCCCCACCTTCCACTTAGAAACAACAAATTAATTTTCCTTTCTTGAATCAATAATTCTCTTTGGAAACAACAAATTAATTCCACTTTCGTGCCAAATCAATCAATCATGACATCATCTGTCACGTGTGATCTAAACTTTGTCCCTGAAACAATTCTGGTCGAACTCCAAAGACATTAATTAACTTGACGTCATCTGTCAGACATTAATTAACTTCCCCGGAAAGAATTTGGTTAATGACTGACAGCACATTCGCCTCGAGCATGCACTTGGCCAAAACAACAACAACAACAGCAAATAATCGACCTTTGAAAATTTAGGTCATTGACCCCATTAACCACGTGTTCTCCCTAGGGATTCCATGTCCTTATTTGGTGTACTGACAGAGTTAGACTAAATTGTAGATGGCAGCAGGGGTGGGTATCACGATTCATTAAGGCCTTTCTACTACGGGTAATTAAAGAATGAGGAATGGGATGCTATAGTTCGAATGGTTTTAAGTTGAAAATTGTGTCATTTGCGTAAAAATAACTCTATTTGCGAATTTTTTGCGAATAGGTATTTGCAAAAAGGTATTCCGATGGTTAAGAATTCGTAACGGGTAATTGAAGAATGAGGAATGGGATGCTATGGTTAGAATGGTTTTAAGTTGAAAATTGTGCCATTTGCGTAAAAATTACTCTATTTGCGAATTTTTTGCGAAAAGGAATTCCGTTGGTTAAGAATGCCTCACGGGTAATTAAAGAATGAGGAATGGGATGCTTGCATCAACAATACAAAGAATATACTCAGATATGTAATAGATTTAACGCCTACAAGAGACATTGGTACAAGGTATTTAATAGCTTAATTAGTGTTAAATCATTTTGCGTAAATGCTAACTCTAATTGCAAAAAAGGGTATAGCATTTGCGAATTGGACTGTATGAACGATATTAATTTTTGATTGAATAATAGGGATGTGAATGATCCTAATTAGTGATCGGATTGTATGAAGGTAAAAAAGGGCTAAACTCATTATCCGTTAAGGTAACCCCTCGGGGTTGTTAACTCAGCTTATTTATTATAAATTTGGAATACCATCTATCAATGATAATGGATAGCAAGGATAAAATGGTCGTGTGACTTAACCTAGCTTTACTTCTTCGATGTGCTCTGTATAATACAAAAGTGGCGATTGAACAGTGTTGTCAATTTAAAATAGGGTCTAACTTTATATTATACTAAAGAGTTGAGATTAAGAGAGATGTAGATGGCAAGAAAAGAATTTTAATAAAGAAACTCAGAACAATCCATAGAAATCCTTACAAATCAAGTAGTGAGGTGTATATGAGTACGAACCGTCAAGAATCATAAGCACCAATGACCCTAACCACCAGGGACCTCAACCCCCAAAGTTCCCCTATTCCCCAAACTCCAAAAGAACCCCTCCCCCCAACTTTTTTGGCTTCCCTCCCCCCTTTTTTTGTTTTTTTTAACTTTTTTTATTACTTTTTTAACATGATATATTCCTTCAACTTTTTTTACATCCCTTAGAATGACATGAAACATACTTGAAATATAAAAAATTCACATTTAATATTTTCCAACTTCAAATTGGGAATGATATAGATATGTGTGTCGCAACTTTTACTCTTAGAAAAATATTGTTTGTAGTAGCACTTTTTTTTTTGGGCTAATTTTTTTTTTACTTCGAAATTATTCAACTTTTTTTTCTTTTTTTTACGTATCTAAAAATGACATAAAATATGCTTATGTTTCTAACAATTGTCCTCTATGCTTTCCCAGAGACATGATGCGGCTTTCTCACCCCTTCCCCCCCCCCATTTTTTTAATTTTTTTTAATTTTTTTTTAACTTTTATTATTTTTTTTTACAAAATATATTTTTTCAACTTTTTATAAAAAAAATCACATTTACTATTTTCCAAATTCAAAATGAGAATGATACCCACCCATACACATAGGCCCAGAGAGTGAGAGAGACAAAAACAAATGCAAATATATAGATTCAGACATAAAAAGCAACAATCACAGGCATTGAGATAGGCAAACACCCGCCCAGACACACAAGCAGAGGAAGTGACAGAGACAAAAATACATATAAATGTATGGATTCTGACATACAAACCGACAAAGACAGGCACTGAGATAAGCAAACACCCGCCCAGACACATAGACCTAGAGAGTGAGAGAGACAAAACACATGCAAATATATAGATTCAGACATACAAGGCAAAAATGACAGGCATACAGATAGCCAAGCACCCCGCCATGACACATAAGCAAAGAGAGTGAGAGAGTCAAAAACATATAAATATATAGATTCTGACATACAAACCGACAAATACAGGCACTGGGAGAAGCAAACATCCGCCCAGACACGTAGGCAGGGAGAGTGGGAGAGATAAAAACACATACAAATATACAGACAAAGAAACCGACAGAGACAGGCACTGAGATAAGAAGGCACTGAGATAGATTCTGACATACAAACCGACAAATACAGGCACTGAGAGAAGCAAACACCCGCCCAGATACATAAGCAGAGGAAGTGAAAGAGACAAAAACACATGTAAATATATAGATTCTGACATACAAACCAACAAAGACAGTCACTGAGATAAGCAAAAACCTGCCCAGACTCATAGGCCCAGATAGTGAGAGAGATAATAACACATGCAAATATATAGATTCAGACATACAAACTAACAATGACAGGCATTGAGAAAAGCAAACACCAGCCCAGACACATAAGCAGAGGAAGTGAGAGAGACAAAAACACATGTAAATATATAGATTCTGACATACAAACCGACAAAGACAGACACTGAGATAGCAAACACCCGCCCAGACACATAGGCCCAGAGAGTGACAGTGATAAAAACACATATAAATATATAGATTATAACATACAAACCAACAAAGACAGGCACTGTGAGAAGCAAACATCCACCCAGATACATAGGTAAGGAGACGGGGAGAGATAAAATCACATGCAAATATATTGATTCAGACATACAAAGCAACAATCACAGGCATTGAAATTGGCAAACACCCGCCCAGGCACATAGGCCCAGAGAATGAGAGAGACGAAAACACATGCAAATATATAGATTCAGACATACAATCCAACAATGACAGGCTTTGACATAGGCAAACACCCGCCCAGACACAAAAGCAAAGAAAGTGAGAGTGACAAAAACACATATAAATATATAGATTCTGACATACAAACTGACAAAAACAGGCACTGGGAGAGGCAAACATCCGCCCAGACAAATAGGAAAGGAGAGTGGGAGATATAAAAACACATACAAACATATTGATTCAGACGTACAAACCGACAGAGACAGGCACTGAGATAAGAAAACACCCACCCAGACACATAGGCCCGGAGAGTGAGAGAGAAAAAAACACATACAAACAGATAGATTCCGACATACAAAGCAACAATGACAGGAATTGATATAGGCAAACACCCCGCCCAGACACATAAGCAAAGAGAGTGAGAGAGTCGAAAACATATAGAAAAATAGATTCTGACATACAAACCGACATACACAGGCACTGGGAGAAGCAAACTGCCGCCCAAACACATAGGCCCAAAGAGTGAGAGAGACAAAAATACATGCAAATATATAGATTCAGACATACAAACCAACAATCACAGGCATTGAGATAGGCAAACACCCGCCCAGACACATAAGCAGAGGAAGTGAAAGAGACAAAAACACATATAAATATATAGATTTTGACATACAAACCGACAAAGACAGTCACTGAGATAAGCAAACAGCCACCCAGACACATAGGCTCAGAGAGTGAGAGAGACAAAACCACATGCAAATATATAGATTCACAAATACAATCCAACAATGACAGGCATTGAGATAGGCAAACACCCGCCCAGACACATAAGAAAAGAGAGTGAGAGTGACAAAAACACATATAAATATATAGATTCTGACATACAAACCGACAAAGACAGGCACTGGGAGAAGCAAACATCCGCCCAGACACATAGGCAAGGAGAGTGGGAGAGATAAAAACACATACAAAATATTGATTCAGACATACAAACCAACAGAGACAGGCACTGAGATAAGAAAACACCCGCCCAGACACATGGGCCCAGAGAGTGAGAGAGACAAAAACACATGCAAATATATAGATTCAGACATAAAAAGCAACAATGACAGGCATTGAGATAGGCAAACACCCCGCCCAGACACATAAGCAAAGAGAGTGAGAGAGTCAAAAACACATAAAAATATAGATTGTGACATACAAACCGACAAACACAGGCACTGGGAGAAGCAAACTGCCGCCGAGACACATAGGCCCAGAGAGTGAGAGACAAAAACACATGCAAATAAATAGATTCAGAAATACAAAGCAATAATGACAGGCATTGAGATAGGCATACATCCCTGCCCAGACACATAAGCAAAGAGAGTGAGAGAGTCAAAAACACACAAATATATAGATTCTGACATACAAACCGACAAAGACAGGCACTAGGAGAAGCAAATTGCCGCCCAGACACATAGGCCCAGAGAGTGGGAGAGACAAAAACAAATGCAAATATTTAGATTCAGACATACAAAGTAACAATGACAAGCATTGAGATAGGCAAACACCCCGCCCAGACGCATAAGCAAAGAGAGAGAGGGAGGCAAAAACACATAAATATATAGATTCTGACATAGAAACCGACAAAGACAGGCACTGGGAGAAGCAAACTTCCACCCAGACACATAGGCAAAGAGAGTGGGAGAGATAAAAACACTTGCAAATGTATAGATTCAGACATACGAACCAACAATTAGAGGCATTGAGATATGACTATGCATCATTTCGTTGAATTTACATTAGATCAATTATAGATAGCAGCACACCCACTCAGACACACAGTCATAGTGAGAGATATCCAAAAAGTTGGGTTGATCTAAGTTCACTTAGAGTGGTGCACCAGTCTAAGTGAACCTAGATCAACTCAACTTTTTGGATATCTCTCTTTGCCTATGTGTCTGGGCGGAAGTTTGCTTCTCCCGATGCCTTTCTTTGTCTGTTTGTATGTCAGAATCTATATATTAATTTGTTCTTTACTCTCTCACTCTCTGTGCTTATGTGTCTGGGCGGGTGTTTACCTATATCAATGCCTGTCATTGTTGCTTTGTATGTTTGAATCTATATTTGCATGTGTTTTTGTCTCTCTCACTCTCTGGACCTATGTGTCTGGGCGGGTGTTTTCTTATTTCAGTGCCTGTCTCCGTCGGTTTGTATGTCTGAATCAATATATTTGTATGTGTTTTTATCTCTCCCACTCTCCTTGCCTTTGTGTCCGGGCGGATGTTTTCTTCTCCCAGTGCCTGTCTGTCGGTTTGTATGTCAGAATCTATATATTTATATGCGTTTTTGTCACTCTCACTCTCTTTGCTTATGTGTCTGGGCGGGTGTTTGCCTATCTCAATGCCTGTCATTGTTGGTTTGTATGTCTGAATCTATATATTTGCATGTGTTTTTGTCTCTCTCACTCTCTGGGCCTATGTGTTTAGGCAGGTATTTGCTTGTCTCAGTGACTGTCTTTGTCGGTTTGTATGTCAGAATATATATATTTATATGTGTTTTTGTCTCTTTCACTTCCTCTGCTTATATGTCTGGGTGGGTGTTTGCCTATCTCAATGCCTGGGTTTGTTGCTTTGTATGTCTGAATCTATATATTTGCTCGTGTTTTTATCTCTCTCACTCTCTTTGCCTATGTGTCTGGGCAGGTATTTGCTTATCTCAGTGCTTGTCTCTGTCGATTTGTGTGTCTGAATCAATATATTTGCATGCGTTTTTATCTCTAGCCGTCTCCTTGCCTATGTGTCTGGGCGAATCTTTGCTTCTCCCAGTGCCTGTCTCTGTTGGTTTGGATGTCAGAATTTATTTATTTATAATTTTTTGTCACTCTTACTCTCTTTGCTTATGTGTCTGGGCGGGTGTTTGCCTATCTCAATGTCTGTCATTGTTGGTCTGTATGTCTGAATGTATTTATTTGCATGTGTTTTTGTCTCTCCCACTCTCCGGGTCTATGTGTATTGGTGGGTGTTTGCTTATCTCAGTGACTGTCTTTGTCGGTTTTTATGTCAGAATATATATATTTATATGTGTTTTTTTCTCTCTCACTTACTCTGCTTATATGTCTGGGTGGGTGTTTGCCTTTCTCAATACCTGTCATTGTTGGTTTGTATGTCTGAATCTATATATTTTCATGTGTTTTTTATCTCTCCCACTCTCTTTGCCTATGTGTCTGGGCGGAAGTTTGCTTCTCCCAGTGTCTGTCTTTGTAGGTTTGTATGTCAGAATCTATATATTTATATGTTTTTGACTCTCTCACTCTCTTTTCTTATGTGTCTGGGAAGGGTGTTTGCCTATCTCAATGCCTGTCATTGTCGCTTTGTATGTCTGAATCTATATATTTGCTTATTTTTTGTCTCTCTCACTCTCTGGGCCTATGTGTCTGGGCGGATGCTTGCTTCTCCCAGTGCCTGTCTTTGTCGGTTTGTGTGTCAGAATCTATATATTTATGTGTTTTTGACTCTCTCACTCTCTTTGCTTATGTGTCTGGGGCGGGGTGTTTGCCTATATCAATGCCTGTCATTGTTGCTTTGTATGTTTTTGTCTCTCTCACTCTCTGGGCCTATGTGTCTGGGCGGGTGTTTTCTTATCTCAGTGCCTGTCTCTGACGGTTTGTATGTCAGAATCAATATATTTTTATGTGTTTTTATCTCTCTCACTCTCCTTGCCTATGTGTCTGGGCGGATGTTTGCTTCTTCCAGTGCCTGTCTTTGTCAGTTTGTATGTCAGAATCTAAATATTTATATGTTTTTGACTCTCCCACTCTCTTTGCTTATGTTTCTGGGCGGGGTGTTTGCCTATCTCAATGCCTGTCATTGTTGCTTTGTATGTCTGAATCTATATATTTGCATGTGTTTTTGTCTCTCTCACTCTCTGGGCCTATTTGTCTGGGCGGGTATTTTTGTCTCAATGCCTGTCTTTGTCGGTTTGTATGTCATAATCCATATATTTATATGTGTTTTTTTCTCTCTCACTTCCTCTGCTTATGTGTCTGGGCGGGTGTTTGCCTATCTCAATGCCTGTGATTGCTGCTTTGCATCTCTGAATCTAAATATTTGCATTTGTTTGTGTCTCTCTCACTTTCTGGGCCTATTGTCTGGGTGGGTATTTGCTTATCTCAGTGCCTGTCTCTGTCGGTTATATGTCTGAATCAATATATTTGAATGTGTTTTTATCTCCCACTCTCCTTGCCTATGTGTCTGGGCGGATGTTTGCTTCTCCCAGTGCCTGTCTTTGTCGGTTTGTATGTCAGAATCTATAAATTTATATGTGTTTTTGTCACTCTCACTCTCTTTGCTTATGTGTAGGGGCGGGTGTTTGCCTATCTCAATGCCTGTTATTGTTGGTTTGTATGTCTGAATCTATATATGTGCATGTGTTTTTATCTCTCTCACTCTTTTTGCTTGTGTGTTTGGGCGGGTGTTTGCTTATTCCAGTGCATGTCTTTCCCGGTTGGTATGTGTGAATCTTTATATTTTCATGTATTTCTCACTTTCTTTGTCTGTTTATGTTTGGGCAGGTGTTTGCTTGTCCCAGTGACCGTGTTTCTTGGTTTATATGTCTGAAGCTATGTATTTTTATGTGTTTCTAACTCTTTATGTTTGTGTTGCATTATCTTTCTGATGAACCATTCATTTTTGTAGTGTTGTGAGAAAGTGCAACTTAAGCATAAAAAGTATATGATATGATAAAATATGATCCAATTTACTAACGAGACCATGGCATTTTAGGAACGCCAGCCGAAAATCACCCGGAAAATAATGTGTTCTAGACAAATCATTGGTGAAAATATACTTTTTACTTGGTGATTTAATTACTTCTAAATCCAGGTGGGAGTGAGAGTGGGGTTACTTGCCCTCCAATCACTTTCGAATATAAAAGTGTACTAGCCGTTTCAATTTCCAATCGAATGATTCCTTTTTGAAGTTTCTAAGACAACACTTTCTATAAAAAAAAACCTTATATGCCCCTAGGGCATAACTTACAACCCCTTGCCCTGAGGGCTGTGGCAGAGTGTAATCCTCAAAAAAATGATTCCCGGACTTTTTTAACTACGTCGAACAAAATAGCTATCTCAAAATTTTGATTTGGATGTATTTGGGGAAATGGTGGATGTGAGAGGGGTGTTAATTATCCTCCAATCACGTTCAACTATTAAAAAGGGCACAAGCCCTTTTAACATCACTATCTATAAGAACTTATATGCTCTCTGGGCATAAATTACAAACCTTGCCCCGAAGGCTCTGAGGGGGTTATCATCCTCAAAGACCTAAATTCTAAGACTTATTACTACATTGAACAAAATGTCTATCTAAAAATTTTGATTGAATGTGTTTTGGGAAAAGGTGGGCGTGAGAAGGGGATTAGTGGCCCTCAAATCAGTTTCGACTATTATAAAGGGCACTAGGCCTTTGAATTTCCAACTGAATAAGCCCTTTTTCAAGTTTCTATGACAAAGCTTTCAATAAAAACCGTATATGCCCCCCGGGCATAACTTACAAACTTACCCTGAGGGCTGTGGGGGGAGTGTCATCCTCAAAGACATAATTTCCGGACCTTTCAACTACTTTGAACAAAATATCTATCTCAAAATTTTGTATTGGACGTGTTTGGATAAATGGTGGGCGTGCAAGGGGTGTTAGTTGCCTTCCAATCACTTTCGGCTATTAAAAAGGGCACTAGCTATTTCAATTTCCAATCAAATAATCCCTTTTTGAAGTTTCTACGACAACGCTTTCTATAAAAACCCTATATGCCCCCAGGGCATTACATGCAATCCTTGCCCTGAGGGCTGTGGGGGTTTATCATCCTCAAATACCTAATTTCCAGAACTTTCTACTACGTTGAACAAAATGGCTCTCTAAAAATTTTGATTGGATGTGTTTGGGGAAAAAGTGGGCGTGATAGGGGGGTTAGTTGCCCTCCAGTGACTTTCGACTATTGAAAAGAGCACTTGCCCTTTAAATTTCCAATCGAATGAACCTTTTTTTAAGTTTCTACAGCAACAGTATCTATAAAAACCTAATATGCCCCCAGGGCGTAACTTAAGAACCCTTGCCCTTAGGGGTCTGGGGGAGTGTCCTTCTCAAAAACATAATTTCTATACAAAAATCACCTATGCTGAACAAAATGGCTATCTCAAAATTTTGATAGGATGTCTGAGATACTAACTCGATATCGGACTTTTTATATCCACGCTCAATGTCAGAGTGAACGAATCACCATACCATGAAAACATCACGCACTTTTAACAGAAACAACAGCACGAATTTTTCATGGTGGTTGAATCCGGTCATTACACTGTCTGCTTGTATGATGGGTGTACTGTGCGCTACTTATCATTATAGCTATATGCGGGGACTGTGCGCTACTTATCATTATAGCTATATGGGGAGACACTCTGCTACTTATCATTGTAGCTATATGGGAGGACACTCTGCTACTTATCATTATAGCTATATGGGAGGACACTCTGCTCGGAATCGTTATAGCTATATGGGGAGACACTCTACTTGGAATCGTTATACCTATATGGGGAGACACTCTGCTTGGAATCATTATAGCTATATGGGGAGACACTCTTCTTGGAATCGTTATAGCTATATCGGGAGACACTCTGCTTGGAATCGTTATACCTATATGGGGAGACACTCTGCTACCTTATATTATAGCTATATGGGGGGGACACTCTGCTACCTTATATTATGGCTATATGGGGAGACACTCTGCTACCTTTAATTGTAGCTACTATGGGGAGACACTCTGCTACCTTATATTATAGCTATATGGGGAGACACTCTGCTTGGAATCGTTATACCTATATGGGGAGACACTCTGCTACCTCATATTATAGCTATATGGGGGGACACTGCTACCTTATATTATAGCTATATGGGGAGACATTCTGCTACCTTTAATTGTAGCTACTATGGGGAGACACTCTGCTACCTTATATTATAGCTATATGGGGGGACCCTATGCTACCTTATATTATAGCTATACTACTGTCGGCTCCACCGAAGCAGGTAATTAACCTTTTTCAAACCAAACGATAAACAACTACGAGCGTAGAAAATACCACAAAATGAAAAAAAAAAAATAAGCAAAGTGGTAAAAAAAAACTACAGTATGTAGACGGTGAGAGTCGCCGTTTACCCCCCCCCCCCCGCAAAACAAAATCCCTTAAGGAAAATACCCCGCTTAAAATAGCACCTCACGGAAAATACCCCCCTCCCAGAAAATACCTACCCGTGGAGAATCTCCCCCCCCCCAAAAAAATACCTCTTGCGGTTAATTAGTCTCCAATCTCTTTCGTCTTATCAAAAAAGACTAGAAATGCCTGGGGATTTGTACCTTCTATCATCCTGTCGTCTCTCCCTTAGAGCTGATTCTGTATTTATTTGAAGGCTCAATGAGCGCTGAGATGTTTGGCATCAAAATGCTCCCTTTGAGGTGTCTCCCTCCCTTTCTAGCTACAAAACAATCAGATAACCCCATTGCAGAAGTATCAGTTCCTTTTCAAGTTTTTTTTTATTTGTCTATTGCTTACAGATAGTATTTGCCATTGGAGTAGAATGCTTTTATTGAATTTGCGTAGACATATAGGAATCTCCATGCTATTTGCGTAGACCTATAGGAAAAACATTTCCAGAGCATGTACTTATGGATTCTAGTCGACTATGTTCCTTCCTATGCTATTCTAAGGACTTATGTTCCCTCCCATGCTATTCTAAGGGCTTATATTCCATCCCATGCTATTTTAAGGGCTTATATTCCCTCCCATGCTATTATAAGGGCTTATGTTCCCTCCCATGCTATTCTAAGGGTTTATGTTCCCTCCCATGCTTATTATAAGGGTTTATGTTGGATGCCCTAGGAAAACATTTCTATGGAAGCTATACACCTGTTCAAAGAGAGTGACAAAAAGGGTTAAAGTGATTAGCAATTACGAACGGGGATTCCCCGCTGTTTTTTTTTTAAATCGAAAACTAGATATTGTCAAATTGCGTATTAAGGAATGCTCTTGTAGGGAAAGCTGTCAATCACCCGTGTGTTATCCACAGTTCCATTTCTGAAGTCTGTGCTATCAAGAGCGGTTTCTGATTTGTTTTGGAGAATTGCCTTTAGCCAACAATAGTTTAGAAATAAAAAAAATTTAACAAGAAATGGCTGAAAAGTGTTTTGGGGGAGATGGGATGATTGTGTACTGTATAATACACAAGTGATGTTTGGACAGTGTTGTCAATTTAAAATAGTTAAGAAATAAAAAAAATTAACAAGAAATGGCTGAAAAATGTTTTGGGGGGAGATGAGTTGATTGTGTACTGTATAATACATAAGTGATGTTTGGACAGTGTTGTCAATTTAAAATGTACTTCGATGTGTTGTCATTTTAAAATAGTTAATAAATAAAAAAATTTAACAAGAAATGGCTTAAAAGTGTTTTGGGGGGGAGATGGGTTGATTGTGAACTGTATAATACACAAGTGATGTTTGGACAGTGTTGTCAATTTAAAATATACTTCGATGTGCTGTCAATTTAAAATAGTTAAGAAATAAAAAAAATTAACGAGAAATGGCTGAAAAGTGTTTTGGGGGGAGATGGGTTGATTGTGTACTGTATAATACACAAGTGATGTTTGGACAGTGTTGTCAATTTAAAATATACTTCGATGTGATGTCAATTTAAAATAGTTAAGAAATAAAAAAATTTAACAAGAAATGGCTGAAAAAGTGTTTTGGGGGAGATGGGTTGATTGTGTACTGTATAATACACAAGTGACGTTTGGACAGTGTTGTCAATTTAAAATATACTTCGATGCGTTGTCAATTTAAAATAGTTAAGAAATAAAAAAATTTATCAAGAAATGGCTGAAGTGTTTTGGGGGGAGATGGGTTGATTGTGTGCTGTATAATACACAAGTTATGTTTGGACAGTGTTGTCAATTTAAAATAGTTAAGAAATAAAAAAAATTTAACAAGAAATGGCTGAAAAGTGTTTTGGGGGGAGATGGGTTGATTATGTACTGTAGACTACTCAAGTGATGTTTGGACTAAGTGGTAAATTTAAAATATACTTAGCTGGTTGTAAAATGTAACATAGTCACGCACTAAAAAAATTTAACAAGACATGCTTTAATTGTTTTTTGGGAGGAATTGTTTGGGTATGGTACTGTCAAATTCAAACGAGAGGATTGGACAGTGTTGCCAATCGAAAACGGACTACAATATGTTGTCAATTTAAAATAGTTAAGAAATAAAAAAATTAACGAGAAATGGCTGAAAAGTGTTTTGGGGGGAGATGGGTTGATTGTGTACTGTATAATATACAAGTGATGTTTGGACAGTGTTGTCAATTTAAAATATACTTCGATGTGTTGTCAATGTAAAATAGTTAAGAAATAAAAAATTTAACAAGAAATGGCTGAAGTGTTTTGGGGGGAGATGGGTTGATTGTGTGCTGTATAATACACAAGTGATGTTTGGACAGTGTTGTCAATTTAAAATAGTTAAGAAATAAAAAAAATTTAACAAGAAATGGCTGAAAAGTGTTTTGGGGGGAGATGGGTTGATTGTGTACTGTATAATACACAAGCGATGTTTGGACAGTGTTGTCAATTTAAAATATACTTAGATGTGTTGTCAATTTAAAATAGTTAAGAAATAAAAAAATTTAACAAGGAATGGCTGAAAAGTGTTTTGGGGGGAGATGGGTTGATTGTGTACTGTATAATACACAAGTGATGTTTGGACAGATGTCAATTTAAAATATAATTCGATGTGTTGTCAATTTTGAATAGATAAGAAATAAAAAAAATTAACAAGAATTGGCTGAAAAGTGTTTTGGGGGGAGATGGGTTGATTGTGTACTGTATAATACACAAATGATGTTTGGACAGTGTTGTCAATTTAAAATATACTTCGATGTGTTGTAAGGGGAGATGGGTTGATTGTGTACTGTATAATACACAAGTGATGTTTGGACAGTGTTGTCAAATTAAAATATACTTCGATGTGTTGTCAATTTAAAATAGTTAATAAAAAAAAAATTTAACGAGAAATGGCTGAAAAGGGTTTTGGGGGGAGATGGGTTAATTGTGTACTGTATAATACACAAGTGATGTTTGGACAGTGTTGTCAATTTAAAATATACTTCGATGTGTTGTCAATTTATAATGGTTAAGAAATAAAAAAAATTAACAAGAAATGGCTGAAAAGTGTTTTGGGGGGAGATGGGTTGATTGTGTACTGTTAAAACGAAACAATAGTAAAAAAGAGAAAAACGAGGATTATACAAGCCAGTGAAACATATGAACTAAAATGCAAATATTTCGGTCAAGACCTCCGCTTGACCGTCCTCAGTGCAGGATAATAACATCAAAATTACTAATAAAATTCCATGGTTACTATAAAAAAAAAATTTCAAACCTTGAAACGAAACGTAACTAAAATTTGAAGACCCTCTCCATGTAACGTTGAAAGGGTAACTGAATGAAAAAATGCAGTACTGAATGGGAATTAAATTTTTTAATTTATACAGAGCATTTTTAAAAGCTAAACGCTTTCCAGGTAAAACATCATCAGAGATTAGGTTAGGTTGCAAAATGTGATTTTTTTTTAATATTTAAGTAAAAACGATCAGAATTAATTAGTTCATTATAAATGGGAGTAGAAGGGCCTTATTGAGTCGTGACGGGACTCGTTATATGGGCGTAGAATACTGACGGGACCCCAAATAAGGGCATAGCCTCCCTAGGGAGAACACGTGGTTAATGGGGTCAATGACCTCTTTTTCCAAGTGTGTCAACAACAACAACATCGACCTTGACATTCGCTGAGAGCGTGCACTTACAACAACAACAACATTGACCTTGGAACACCTGTTCTGTCGACCTCAATTCACCTATCGTGAATCAATAATTCCCCTTAGAAACAACAAATTAATTCCCCTTTCTTGACAGATCAATCAACCAATGACATCATCTGTCAGACTTTAAAAATTTTCGCCTAGAAACGATTCTCCAGGAATAGATCCAAGTCATTAATGTCATTGCCTCGGAAACAACTCTTTTGGTCGAACTCCAAAGGATATTAATAACCAAACGCCATGGAAACAAGTCTCCGAGAAACATCTTAGCGAAGAATTGTTTTAGCGCGGGAATCAGGTTTCTTATTAATTTGAAATGCATTAGCGCAGAGAGATGCCAAAAAAAATAGGAACACGCTGAATTACGCTTAGGGATTATTTGGGCGAAACTGTTTTAGACAGGTTATGGAATTATTTCGGCGAAAGATTTTTGAAGAGATTTTGGAAGAGGATTTGACGGTGAAACTCTGTGGTCATTATAATACACAAGTTCCATTTGAACAGTGTTGTGAGGTCCTCTATCCCAACCCCAAAGGGTTCCGATCCCCCACCCCAACCCCGAAGGAAGCCCCCGGTCCTCAAAGGTCCCCCAGGCTCCCAAAGGACCTCCCGGACCCCCAAAGACCATCACACGGTCCTCAAAGGTCCCCCGGGCCCGAGAAGCGCCGCGGGCCAGGAAAGCGCCCCATGGGGATGCGCCGAGGGGGGTGCGCCGTGGGGTCGGGGGATGCGCCGCAGGGGATGCGCCGCGGGGTCAGGGGATGCGCCGCAGGGGATGCGCCGCAGGAATGCGCCGCAGGGGATGCGCCGCAAAAAGTAAACTAAAAAGTAAAAATTTCGAAATGTTATCCCCCAAACGCCCCCCATACCCCAATTCCGAAGGAACCCCCCGGTCCTCAAAGGTTCCCCGGGCTCCCACCCTCCCCCAAGGGTCCCCCAAACACCCTCCCCGGGCCCCCCAAAGAGCCCCCTCTCCATTTTTTTAATACTTTTTTATGGCTTTATTATATCTTTTCTGAACAAGTTCCATTCATAATGTCATTCCTAAACCCATTTTCCAACCTCAAAGAGTCCCCTCCCCAATTCGTAAATACTTTCTTGAATTTTTTAACATGGTATTTTTTTAGCTTTTTACGTATCTTAAAATGACATGAAATATGCTTACGGCTCTACCAATCGTACTCTGTGCTTGTTCATGGACACGACGCGGCTTTTCCACTGGTACTCTATGGCAGGTTATCGACACTACCGAGTTTATTGCATGCATTAAATCATATTTTTTACGCAGTGGAAGGATCAACACACAATTCATATCTGTAAAAAGTGAAGATGAATTATTCGACGAAAGTATGTGCACATGAAAAAATCATTGTCGTGTTGAACGCTGACAAGGAGAAATACCTGAACTATGAAACGAGTGCAAGTGGAGATCTTATTGGCAATGTATGCATACGTTGTCATGACAGTGAGGAATTAAATTTCTTTGGTGTACCCAAGAATTTCCATCATGCAAGTGGTGGATATGCGAGAGTAACATTACCAGAGAAATTAGTAGTCAAAGAGAATGCCAACTTAAAAATAATAGTTGATGAAGAGGGTCAACTTCTAGCTAATGGTTCTGGTAGCAGGTTAGCCGTTGATAGATCTTATCGCAATTCTTCCGGTGTTAGCATTCGAATGAAAGCAAAAGGAAAAAGAAGACATGCATACAGCTGCATCAACATCATAAATCATATCATGTCAATGTGCCAAAACTGCTGTCTATGTAAAAATAATGTGACAATAGACAGTGAAATCACAGGCAGAATAAAAAGGACATTAGCAGACAATAGCATCAATGAATATAAAGATGAATTGACGGAAAGTGAAGTGCAAGTGTACTAATAATGTATAATAATGTATTTAACATATTTTTATATCAATATTCTCCATATCCTTATTTCATTAAAAAAATTTTATGCTTTATTTTGTTAAATGTTTATTACTTTTAGGGTATGCTAGAACGTAAAACGTTCAAAATATATATTAAAATGATCAGAGATGTAAGAAAAAGAATTTTAGATATAATGATACTACTAGCAGGCTCAATTTTTCATAGAAGATAGAAAAAATCAAGTTCTCTTCTGAATTTTACCAAAGAACACAATTCAATTCTAATTTCACCAGAGAAAATAAAAAGCTTACTCTTCACTTTTAAGTTCACCAAGACATAAAAAATTTAAAGTTCACTTCTAAATTTTTCCGTAGAAGATAGGAAAAGTTATACTATGATAGTGATTATTTTCTATGAAGATAAAAAGTTTCACTTTAATTCCAAATTTTCTTAAATTCAATTCCGACCTTTCTCAAAGAGTCAAATTTAAAGTTCTATTCCAAATATTTTCCCGGAACAAGAAAAGTCCCAAGACATAAAAAATTTAAAGTTCACTTCTAAATTTTTTCCGTAGAAGATAGGAAAAGTTTTACTATGATTGTGATTATTTTCTATGAAGATAAAAAATTTCACTTTAATTCTAAATTTTCTTAAATTCAGTTCTGACCATTCTCAAAGAGATGAAAAATTTAAAGTTCTGTTCCAAAAATTTCCCCGGAAGAAGAAAAGTTCAACTTTGATTCTGAATTTTCTCAATGGAAATGAAATAAGCTATTGAACAATTCTATTTTCCCAAAATAAAATAAAATTTTCCACTTCAATTCAGATTTTTCTCAAAGTGATGAAAAATTTAAAATACTATTCCAAATTTTACATAGAAGAAGAAAAGTTCAACTTCGATTCTGAATTTTCTCATTGAAAATGAAATAAGTTATTGATCAATTCTATTTTCCCAAAATAATATAAAAATTTTCCACTTCAGTTCAGATTTTTCTCAAAGAGATGAAAAATTTAAAATACTATTCCAAATTTTACATAGACGATAGAAAAGTTCAAGTTCTCTTCTGAATTTTACCAAGAAACACAATTCAATTCTAATTTCTCCAGAGAAAATAAAAAGCTTCCACTTCAGTTTTAAGTTCACCAAGACATAAAAAATTTAAAGTTCAGTTCTAAATTTTTCTGTAGAAGATGGGAAAAGTTATACTATGATAGTGATTATTTTCAATGAAGATAAAAAATTTCACTTTAATTCTAAATTTTCTTAAATTCAATTCCGACCTTTCTCAAAGAGATGAAAAAATTTAAAGTTCTGTTCGATATATTTTCTCGGAAGAAGAAAAGTTCAACTTCGATTCTGAATTTTCTCATTGAAAATGAAATAGGTTATTGACCATTTCTATTTTCCCAAAATAATATAAAAATTTTCCACTTCAGTTCAGATTTTTCTCAAAGTGATGAAAAAGTTAAAATACTATTCCAAATTTTACATAGAAGATAGAAAAGTTCAAGTTCTCTTCTGAATTTTACCAACACACACAATTCAATTCTAATTTCTCCATAGAAAATAAAAAAGCTTTCACTTCAGTTTTAAGTTTACCAAGACATAAAAAATTTAAACTTCTGTTCTAAATTTTTCTGTAAAAGATAGGAAAAGTTATACTATGATAGTGATTATTTTCCAAGAAGATAAAAAGTTTCACTTTAATTCTAAATTTTCTTAAATTCAGTTCCAACTTTTCAGATAGAGATGAAAAAATTTAAAGTTCTCTTCAATATATTGTCTCGGAAGAAGAAAAGTTCAACTTCGATTCTGAATTTTCTCATTGAAAATGAAATAGGTTATTGACCAATTCTATTTTCCCAAAATAGTATAAAAATTTTCCACTTCAGTTCAGATTTTTCTAAAAGTGATGAAAAAGTTAAAATACTATTCCAAATTTTACATAATAGATAGAAAAGTTCAAGTTCTTCTGAATTTTACCAACAAACACAATTCAATTCTAATTTCCCCAGAGAAAACAAAAATCTTACACTTCAGTTCTTTATTTCACAAAGAAATAAAGAAATTTAGAGTTCATTTCTAAATTTTTCGGTGGAAGATAGAAAAAGTAATACCATTCTTGTGAATATTTTCCCGGAAGATAAAAAGTTCTAGTTCAATTTTAAATTTTCTCAACGATGTGAAGAAAAATTCAAGTTCTCTTCTGAATTTTAGCAAAGAACACAATTCAATTCTAATTTCACCAGAGAGAATCAAAATCTACCACTTAAGTTCTTTACTTCACAAAGACATAAAGAAATTTAAATTTCAATTCTAAATTTTTATTTGGAAACAAGGAAAAGTAATGCCATTCTTTTGAATACTTTCAAGGAATATAAAAATTTCTAGTTAAATTTTAATTGTTTTCAACGGAGTGAAAAAGAATTGAGGTTCTCTTCTGAATTTTACCAGAGAACACTATTCAATTCTAATTTCACCAGAGAAAATAAAAATCTTCCACTTCATTTCTATATTTCACAAAGACATAAAGAAATTTAAAGTTCAATTCTAAATTTTCGGTGGAAGATAGAAAAATTAATACCATACCGGTTATTATTTTATCAAAGAGATTACAAATTTAAAATACTGTTTCAAATTTTTCACAGAAGATAAAAAAGTTAATGTTCTATTCGGACTTTTACAAGAGAACGCAATTCAATTCTAATTACTCTAGAGAAAATAGAAATCTTACACTTCAGTTCTTTATTTCACAAAGAAATAAAGAAATTTAGAGTTCAATTCTAAATTTTTCGGTGGAAGATAGAAAAAGTAATACCATACTTGTGAATATTTTCCCGGAAGATAAAAAGTTCTAGTTCAATTTTAAATTTTCTCAACGAAGTGAAGAAAAATTCAAGTTCTCTTCTGAATTTTACCAAAGAACACAATTCAATTCTAATTTCCCCAGAGAAAATCAAAATCTTCCACTTAAGTTCTTTATTTCACAAAGACATAAAGAAATTTAAACTTCAATTCTAAATTTTTCGGTGGAAACAAGAAAAAGTAGTACCATACTTGTGAATATTTTCCCGGAAGATAAAAAGTTCTAGTTCAATTTAAAATTTTCTCAACGAAGTGAAGAAAAATTCAAGTTCTCTTCTGAATTTTACCAGAGAATACAATTCAATTCTAATTTCACCAGAGAAAATAAAAATCTTTCACTTCAGTTCTATATTTCAAAAAAACATAAAGAAATTTAAAGTTCAATTCTAAGTTTTTCGGTTGAAGATAGAAAAAGTAATACCATACCTGTGAATATTTTCTCGAAGAGATTAAAAATTTAAAATACTGTTCCAAATTTTTCGCAGAAGATAAAAAAGTTCATGTTCTCTTCGGAATTTTACCAAAGAACACAATTCAATTCTAATTACACCAGAGAAAATAAAAATCTTCCACTTAAGTTCCTTATTTCACAAAGACATAAAGAAATTTAAAGTTCAATTCTAAATTTTTCGGTGGAAGATAGAAAAAGTAATACTATACTTGTTAATATTTTTCCTGAAGATAAAAAGTTCTACTTCAATTTACAATTTTCTCAACGAAGTGAAGAAAAGTTCAAGTTCTCTTCTGAATTTTAATAAAGAACACAATTCAATTCTAATTTCACCAGAGAAAATAAAAATCTTCCACTTCAGTTCATTATTTCACAAGGACATAAAGAAATTTAAAGTTCAATTCTAAATTTTTCGGTGGAAGATAGAAAAAGTAATACCATACTTGTGAATATTTTCACGGAAGATAAAAGTTCTAGTTCAATTTAAAATTTTCTCAACGAAGTGAACAAAAGTTCAAGTTCTCTTCTGAACTTTACCAAAGAACACACTTCAGTTCTAATTTCTCCAGAGAATATAAAAATCTTCCACTTCAGTTTTAAGTTCCACAATGAACTAAAGAAATTTAAAGTTCTATTCTTAATTTTTAGATGAAAGATAGAAAAAGTAATACTATGATTGTGATTATTTTCCATGAAGATCAAAAGTTTCACTTTATTTATAATTTTTCTTTAATTCAGTTCTGATTTTTCTCAAAGAAATGAAAAATTTAAAGTTCTTTTCCAAATTTTTCATAGAAGATAGAAAAAGTTATAAATTGATTGTGAATATTCAACATGAAGATAAGGAACTCCACTTTAATTCAGAGCTTTCTTGAAGAAGTGCAAAATGTTCAAGTTCTCTTCTGAATTTTCTTAAAGAAGAGAAAAAAGTTAGCTCAATTCTGAATTTTAGCAATGAAAATGAAAAAACCTTCCACTTCAGTTCATAATTTCTCAAAGACATGAAAAAATTAAAGTTCAGTTCTAAATTTTTCTGTAGAAGATAGGAAAAGTTATACTATGATTGTGATTATTTACCAGTGAAGATAAAAAGTTTCACTTTAATTCTAATTTTCTTAAATTCAGTTCCGATTTTTTGCAAAGAGATGAAAAATTTAAAGTCCTGTTCCAAATTTTTCATAGAAGATAGAAAAAGTTATACATTGATTTTGAATCTTCGACATGAAGATAAGGTGCATCACTTTAATTCTGAGTTTTCTCGAAGAAGTGCAAAATGTTCAAGTTCTCTCCTGTCAACAATAGGTTAGGTTAGGTATAAATAAATATTAATAAATAAATAGATACATTTCTTCATGTTTAAGTTAGGTTAGGTTAACTTATCATGAGCGCTCATGATAAGTTAGCCTAACCTTTTCTGGCGAGTATGGTTAGGTTAGTTAAGCTAGATTAAGTTAGACAGGCTAAAAGTTAGGCTAGACAGGCTCGACAGGTTAGGCTAGACAGGCAAAAAGTTAGGTGTATGATTAGGTTAGGTTAGGTTAGATTAAGTTAGGTTAGGTTAAGTTAGGTTAGGCTAGGTTAGCCTACGTACACGCGCGGACGTAGGCTGACCTAGCCTAACCTAACTTAACCTAACCTAACTTAATCTAACCTAACCTAACCTAATCATACACCTAACTTTTTGCCTGTCTCTCACCTAACCTAAGCTAACCTAAGTGAAGCGTACATAGGCTAACCTAACCTAACTTAACCTAACCTAATCTAACCTAACTTAATCTAGCCTAACCTAACCTAACCATACTCGCCAGAAAAGGTTAGGATAACTTATCATGCGCGCTCATGATAAGTTAACCTAACCTAACTTAAACATGAAGAAATGTATCTATTTATTTATTAATATTTATTTATACCTAACCTAACCTATTGTTGACAGGAGAGAACTTGAACATTTTGCACTTCTTCGAGAAAACTCAGAATTCAAGTGATGCACCTTATCTACGTGTCGAAGATTCAAAATCAATGTATAAATTTTTCTATCTTCTATGAAAAATTTGAAAGAAAACTTTAAATTTTTCATCTCTTTGCAAAAAATCGGAAATGAATTTAAGAAAATTAGAATTAAAGTGAAAATTTTTATCTTCACTGGAAAATAATCCCAATCATAGTATAACTTTTCCTATCTTCTACAGAAAAATTTAGAACTGAACTTTAATTTTTTTATGTCTTTGAGACCTTATGAACTGAAATGGAAGGTTTTTTCATTTTCATTGCTAAAATTCAGAGTTGAGCTAACTTTTTTCTCTTCTTTAAGAAAATTCAGAAGAGAACTTGAACATTTTGCACTTCTTCAAGAAAGCTCTGAATTAAAGTGGAGTTCCTTATCTTCATGTTGAATATTCACAATCAATGTATAACTTTTTCTATCTTCTATGAAAAATTTGGCACAGAACTTTAAATTTTTCATCTCTTTGAGAAAAATCAGAACTGAATTTAAGAAAAATTATAAATAAAGTGAAACTTTTGATCTTCATGGAAAATAATCACAATCATAGTATTACTTTTTCTATCTTTCATCTAAAAATTAAGAATAGAACTTTAAATTTCTTTATTTCATTGTGGAACTTAAAACTGAAGTGGAAGATTTTTATTTTCTCTGGAGAAATTAGAACTGAAGTGTGTTCTTTGGTAAAGTTCAGAAGAGAACTTGAACTTTTGTTCACTTCGTTGAGAAAATTTTAAATTGAACTAGAACTTTTATCTTCCGTGAAAATATTCACAAGTATTGTATTACTTTTTCTATATTCCACCGAAAAATTTAGAATTGAACTTTAAAATTCTTTATGTCCTTGTGAAATAATGAACTGAAGTGGAAGATTTTTATTTTCTCTGGTGAAATTAGAATTGAATTGTGTTCTTTAGTAAAATTCAGAAGAGAACTTGAACTTTTCTTCACTTCGTTGAGGAAATTGTAATTTGAACTAGAACTTTTTATCTTCCGTAAAAATATTCACAAGTATAGTATTACTTTTTCTATCTTCCACCGAAAAATTTAGAATTGAACTTTAAATTTCCTTATCTAATTGCGAAATAGGAAACTTAAGTTGAAGGTTTCTATTTTCTCTAGAGTAATTGGAATTGAATTGTGTTCTCTGGTAAAATTCCGACGAGCACATGAACTTTCATATCTTCTTTGATAAATTTGGAACAGTATTTTAAATTTTTCATCTCTTCGATAAAATATTCAGATGTATTGTATTACTTTTTTTATCTTCCAACTAAAAATTTATAATTGATCTTTAAATTTCTTTGTGTCTTTGTGAAATAAAGAACTGAAGTGAAAGATTTTGATTTTCTCTGGTGAAATTAGAATTGAATTGTGTTCTTTGGTAAAATTCAGAAGAGAACTTGAATTTTTCTTCACTTCGTTGAGAAAATTTTAAATTGAACTAGAACTTTTTATCTTCCGGGAAAATATTCACAAGTATGGTATTACTTTTTCTTGTTTCCACCGAAAAATTTAGAACTGAACTTTAAATTTTATTATGTCTTTGTGAAATAAAGAACTTAAGTGGAAGATTTTGATTTTCTCTGGTGAAATTAGAATTGAATTGTGTTCTTTGGTAAAATTCAGAAGAGAACTTGAATTTTTCTTCACTTCGTTGAGAAAACTTAAAATTGAACTAGAACTTTTTATCTTCCGGGAAAATATTCACAAGTATGGTATTACTTTTTCTATCTTCCACCGAAAAATTTAGAATTGAACTCTAAATTTCTTTATGTCTTTGTGAAAAAAAGAACTGAAGTGAAAGATTTTTGTTTTCTCTGGTGAAATTAGAATTGAATTGTGTTCTTTAGTAAAATTCAGAATAGAACATGAACTTTTTTATCTTCTGTGAAAAATTTGGAACAGTATTTTAAATTTTTCATCTCTTCGAGAAAATATTCACAGGTATGGTATTAATTTTTCTATCTTCCACCAAAAATTTTGAATTGAACTTTAAATTTCTTTATGTCTTTGTGAAATATAGAACTGAAGTGGAAGATTTTTTTTTTCTCAGGTGAAATTAGAATTGCATAGTGTTCTCTGCTAAAATTCGGAAGAGAACTTGAATTTTTCTTCACTCCGTTGAGAAAATTTTAAATTGAACTAGAACTGTTTATCTGCCGGGAAAATATTCACAAGTATGGTATTACTTTTTCTTGTTTCCACCGAAAAATTTAGAATTGAACTTTAAATTTCTTTATGTCTTTTGTGAAATAAAGAACTTAAGTGGAAGATTTTGATTTTCTCTGGTGAAATTAGAATTGAATTGTGTTCTTTGGTAAAATTCAGAAGAGAACTTGAATTTTTCTTCACTTCGTTGAGAAAATTTAAAATTGAACTAGAACTTTTTATCTTCCGGGAAAATTTTCACAAGAATGGTATTACTTTTTCTATCTTCCACCGAAAAATTTGGAATTGAACTCTAAATTTCTTTATTTCTTTGTGAAATAAAGAACTGAAGTGTAAGATTTTTGTTTTCTCTGGAGAAATTAGAATTGAATTGTGTTTGTTGTTAAAATTCAGAGGAGAACTTGAACTTTTCTATCTATTATGTAAAATTTGGAATAGTATTTTAACTTTTTCATTACTTTTAGAAAAATCTGAACTGAAGTGGAAAATTTTTATACTATTTTGGGAAAATAGAATTGGTCAATAACCTATTTCATTTTCAATGAGAAAATTCAGAATCGAAGTTGAACTTTTCTTCTTCCGAGAAAATATATTGAACAGAACTAAATTTTTTCATCTCTTTCTGAAAAGTCGTAACTGAATTTAAGAAAATTTAGAATTAAAGTGAAACTTTTTATCTTCATGGAAAATAATCACAATCATAGTATAACTTTTCCTATCTTCTACAAAAAATTTCAGAACTGAAATGTAAATTTCTTATGTATTGGTAAACTGACAACTGCAGTGAAAGCTTTTTATTTTCTCTGGAGAAATTAGAATTGAATTGTTCCTTGGTAAAATTAAGAAGAGAACTTTAAGTTTTATATCTACTATGTAAAATATGGAATAGTATTTTAAATTTTTCATCACTTTGAGAAAAATCTGAACTGAAGTGGAAAATTTTTATACTATTTTGGGAAAATAGAATTGGTCAATAACCTATTTCATTTTCAATGAGAAAATTCAGATTCGAAGTTGAACTTTTCTTCTTCCGAGAAAATATATTGAACAGAACTCTAAATTTTTTCATCTCTTTGAGAAAGGTCGGAACTGAATTTAAGAAAATTTAGAATTAAAGTGAAACTTTTTATCTTCATGGAAAATAATCACTATCATAGTATAACTTTTCCTATCTTCTACAGAAAAATTTAGAACTGAACTTTAAATTTTTTATGTCTTGGTGAACTTAAAACTGAAGTGGAAGCTTTTTATTTTCTCTGGAGAAATTAGAATTGAATTGTGTTTCTTGGTAAAATTCAGAAGAGAACTTGAACTTTTCTATCTTCTATGTAAAATTTGGAATAGTATTTTAAATTTTTCATCTCTTTGAGAAAAATCTGAACTGAAGTGGAAAATTTTTATATTATTTTGTGAAAATAGAAATGATCAATAACTTATTTCATTTTCAATGAGAAAATTCAGAATCGAAGTTGAACTTTTCTTCTTCTATGTAAAATTTGGAATAGTATTTTAAATTTTTCATCACTTTGAGAAAAATCTGAATTGAAGTGGAAAATTTTCTATTATTTTGGGAAAATAGAATTGATCAATAACTTATTTTATTTTCATTGAGAAAATTCAGAATCGAAGTTGAACTTTTCTTCTTCCGGGGAAATATTTGGAACAGAACTTTAAATTTTTTCATCTCTTTTATAATGGTCAGAACTGAATTTAAGAAAATTTAGAATTAAAGTGAAATTTTTTATCTTCATAGAAAATAATCATAATCATAGTAAAACTTTTCCTATCTTCTACGGAAAAAATTTAGAAGTGAACTTTAAATTTTTTATGTCTTGGGACTTTTCTTGTTCCGGGAAAATATTTGGAATAGAGCTTTAAATTTGACTCTTTGAGAAAGGTCGGAATTGAATTTAAGAAAATTTAGAATTAAAGTGATACTTTTTATCTTCATGGAAAATAATCACTATCATAGTATAACTTTTCCTATCTTCTACGGAAAAATTTAGAAGTGAACTTTAAATTTTTTATGTCTTGGTGAACTTAAAACTGAAGAGTAAGCTTTTTATTTTTTCTGGTGAAATTAGAATTGAATTGTGTTCTTTGGTAAAATTCAGAAGAGAACTTGAACTTTTCTATCTTCTATGAAAAATTGAGCCTGCTAGTAGTATCATTATCTCTAAAATTATTTTTCTTACATCTCTGACCTTTTTAATAGATATTCTGAACGTTTGACGTTCTAGCATACCCTTAAAATAATGAACACTTAACAAAATAATGCATAAGATATTTTTAATGTAATAACGACATGTAGAATATTAATATAAAAATATGTTAAATACATTATTATACATTATTAGTACACTTGCGCTTCACTTTCCGTCAATTCATCTTTATGTTCATTCATTATATTGTCTGCTAATGTCCTTTTTATTCTGCCTGCGATTTCACTGTCTATTGTCACATTATCTTTACATAGATAGCAGTTTTGGCACATTGACATGATATGATTTATGATGTTGATGCAGCTGTATGCATGTCTTCTTTTTCCTTTTGCTTTCATTCGAATGCTAACACTGGAAGAATTGCGATAAGATCTATCAACGGCTAACATGCTACCAGAACCATTAGCTAGAAGTTGACCCTCTTCATCAACTATTATTTTTAAGTTGGCATTCTCTTTGACTACTAATTTCTCTGGTAATGTCACTCTCGCATATCTACCACTTGCATGATGGAAATTCTTGGGTACACCAAAGGAAATTAACTCCTCACTGTCATGACAACGTATGCATACATTGCCAATAAGATCTCCACTTGCACTCGTTTCATAGTTCAGGTATTTCTCCTTGTCAGCGTTCAACACGACAATGATTTTTTCATGTGCACATACTTTCGTCGAATAATTCATCTTCACTTTTTACTGATATGAATTGTGTGTTGATCCTTCCACTGCGTAAAAAATACTGATTTAATGCATGCAATAAACTCGGTAGTGTCGATAACCTGCCATAGAGTACCAGTGGAAAAGCCGCGTCGTGTCCATGAACAAGCACAGAGTACGATTGGTAGAGCCGTAAGCATATTTCATGTCATTTTAAGATACGAAAAAAGTTAAAAAAATACCATGTTAAAAAATTCAAGAAAGTATTTACGAATTGGGGAGGGGACTCTTTGAGGTTGGAAAATGGGCTTAGGAATGACATTATGAATGGAACTTGTTCAGAAAAGATATAATAAAGCCATAAAAAAGTATTAAAAAAATGGAGAGGGGGCTCTTTGGGGGGCCTGGGGAGGGTGTTTGGGGGACCCTTGGGGGAGGGTGGGAGCCCGGGGAACCTTTGGGGACCGGGGGTTCCTTTGGAATTGGGGTATGGGGGGGGGGGGTGTTTGGGGGATAACATTTCGAAATTTTTACTTTTTAGTTTACTTTTTGCGGCGCACCCCTGCGGCGCATTCCCGCGGCGCCTCCCCTGCGGCGCATCCCCCGACCCCGCGGCGCATCCCCTGCGGCGCATCCCCGACCCCGCGGGGCATCCCCTGCGGCACATCCCCATGCGGCGCTTTCCTGGCCCGCGGCGCTTCTCGGGCCCGGGGGACCTTTGAGGACCGGGTGATGGTCTTTGAGGGTCCGGGAGGTCCTTTGGGAGCCTGGGGGAGCTTTGAGGACCGGGGGCTTCCTTCGGGGTTGGGGTGGGGGATCGGAACCCTTTAGGGTTGGGATAGAGGACCTCACAACACTGTTCAAATGGAACTTGTGTATTATAATGACCACAGAGTTTCACCCTCAAATCCTCTTCCAAAATCTCTTCAAAAAGTCTTTCGCCGAAATAATTCCATAACCTGTCTAAAACAGTTTTGCCCAAATAATCCTTAAACGTAAGTCAGCGTGTTCCTTTTGTTTTTGGCATCTCTGCGCTAATGCATTTCAAATTCATAAGAAACCTGATTCCCACTCTAAAACAATTCTTCGCTAAGATGTTTCTCGGAGACTCGTTTCCATGGTGTTTTGTTATTAATATCCTTTGGAGTTCGACCAAAAGAGTTGTTTCCGAGGCAATGACATTAATGACTTGGATCTATTCCTGGAGAATCGTTTCTAGGCGAAAATTTTTAAAGTCTGACAGATGATGTCATTGGTTGATTGATCTGTCAAGAAAGGGGAATTAATTTGTTGTTTCTAAGGGGAATTATTGATTCACGATAGGTGAATTGAGGTCGACAGCACAGGTGTTCCAAGGTCGATGTTGTTGTTGTTGAAAGTGCACACTCTCAGCGAATGTCAAGGTCGATGTTGTTGTTGTTGACACACTTGGAAAAAGAGGTCATTGACCCCATTAACCACGTGTTCTCCCTAGGGAGGCTATGCCCTTATTTGGGGTCCCGTCAGTATTCTATGCCCATATAAGGAGTCCCGTCACGACTCAATAAGGCCCTTCTACTAATGGGGCTTAAATAAGTTTATCCCGTGTCACTATTGAGAGCAACCTTTCGGTGAATGTACTTTTTATCTCAACTGCCTGCCTGAAAACTTGGATGAGACCTTTAACAGGGACAATAATGAAGGTGTTATCAAATAACGCGAAATGGGGTGGGTTTTCATTCACATGCTGAGCCAAGGCGGAAACAAAAATCTCAGGCCTTTGGCATAGCTCCGTAGCTTTGTCAATTGAGGACTGGTGTTCCAACAATCTCTCCCCCAATTGCTTATGGGTTCTTCTAACATAGAAACAGCCGCAAGAACATGGAGCCCTATAAACACCACTGCCCAAAATAGGGCTCGTTTTATCTTTACCGCTGTTAAAATAGTTCTGGATTTTATTAGAATTTCTGAAGGTGACATTTAAGTTATGTTTTTTAAGAATTCTTTGCAATTTGTCACCTAATTTGTGAAAATAGGGCAAAACAGTAAAAACTTTCTTATCACCCACTAAAGGGATGATATCCGTTGGAGGTTGTGGAGATGATAAATCTTTTTCTGCCTTTTTTTGTCTTTTTTCTATGATGGATTCCAGTAGCTTGATGGGATATCCATTGCAAAACGAAATGTCCTTCAGATAATTTAATTCTGGGATTATATGAACCTTTGAACAAATTCTTATGATACGATGAACTAAAGATATAACTACTCCTCTTTTTACAGAAAGAGGGTTGTTGGAAGAGAATTGCAAATACCTAGCATTATGCATAGGTTTTCTATAAATTGAATATTTATGGCTGAGATATTTGTTGAAGACTAAGACGTCTAAAAAAGGCAGTTTATGATTATCTTCCAGTTCCAAGGTGAACTGAAGGTTGGAATCGAAACTATTAAGATGAAGTAAAAAAGTGTTAAGTTCTATCTCTCCGTGATTCCAGACAGAGATCACATCATCGACAAACCGGCCCTAGAACCGGTGTTTCAAAGGAAAAGTATTTAAAGCAGAGATTTCAATAAATTCTATGTAAAAAGTGGCCAAAAAAGTTGACAGGCTTGTACCCATTGAGAGCCCATGTGTTTGGGTGAAAAATTGATTGTTGTACCGAAAATATAAGGAATATCTGTTGCAAAGGCGGACAAGTCGCATAATGGTTTCAATATGTAATGTTTTGTAATCCATCTGGTCAATATTATCTTCTAGTTTCTTTTGAAGGGCAAATTCACATTTTTTTGTATCACATGATGTATACATCGAAATGGCATCAAAACTGGCCAAAATTGTGTCTTTTTTTATATCAAGGTTTTTTAATTTTTCCACAAGGTGTACTGAATTTTTAATGTAAGAAGCTTCCGTCGACATAAGAGGACGAAAAATTGTGGCTAATCATTTTCCAAGTCTGGAAGATGGCGAACTATAAGAGGCCACAATTGGGCGCAGAGGAACTCCATCTTTGTGAATTTTTGGTAGACCATAGAATTTAGGAGCAGAGCACCCTATAGGGTAAAACATTTTGTACATTTGTGGAATAACGAGTCTTTCTTTTTGTAAAATTCCCAGCTCTTTTCGTACTTCACGGGTGAACTTGTCGGTGGGGTCTGACTCTATACGTTTATAAGTGTGAGTGTCGGACAAAATATCCGTAACTTTTTTATTATATGAGATTTTATCAAGGATAACAATTTTATTCCCTTTGTCAGCCCTGGTGATAATGATGTCTGGGTCTCTTTTTAAATTTACCAGAATTTGTGTTTCCCGAGTTTTTGAATTTGAGGAATGAGGAGTGAAGTTAAGAAGATTCTTAACAACCTCCCCTCGAAGTAAATCGGGATTTTCCACAATACCTCTTGAGCCAAATATACCCGCCTCCACACTGGATACTATCTCTGAGAAATTTACTCGTGGATGAGGCAAGCAAAATTTTGGTCCCTTAGACAAGATATGGATTTCTTCCGGTGTAAGAACTTTCGAAGATAGGTTCTCAATGGCCGGGCCAGGACAGAATCGAGGGAGGAAATGTCTGGAATTTTGAAATTTTTCGTATTGTAATTTTAAAAACTTTTCTGATAAACGAGCTCTAGCCATAAAAAAGTCGTGACGGAAAGAACTTTGAGCTATTTTAGAAATCTGTTGAAAATCTGGTGACGATTTTTATTAGGATGGAGTTTTATTAGTAATTTTGATGTTATTATCCTTCACTGAGGACGGTCAAGCGGAGGTCTTGACCGAAATATTTGCATTTTAGTTCATATATTTCACTGGCTTGTATAATCCTCGTTTTTCTCTTTTTATACTATTGTTTCGTTTAATCATGATTAGCCAGTGTGGTCTTAGAAATTATATATTGTGTACTGTATAATACACAAGTGATGTTTGGACAGTGTTGTAAATTTAAAATATACTTCGATGTGTTGTCAATTTAAAATAGTTAAGAAATAAAGAAATTTAACGTGAAATGGCTGAAAAGTGTTTTGGGGGGAGATGGGTTGATTGTGTACTGTATAATACACAAGTGATGTTTGGACAGTGTTGTCAATTTAAAATATACTTCGATGTGTTGTCAATTTAAAATAGTTAATAAATAAAAAAATTTAACAAGAAATGGCTGAAAAGTATTTTGAAGGAGATGGGTTGATTGTGTACTGTATAATACACAAGTGATGTTTGGACAGTGTTGTCAATTTAAAATAGTTTAATATTATACTATACGAAGAAGTTGATACTAAAGGGGTGTAGATGACAAGAAAAGAATTGTAATAATGGATAGCTTTACTTCTTCAATGTGTTCCATATAATACATAAGTGGTGGAGTGATGGGAGCGGAGTGTCTTAGAGTACTTATAGTATGATAGTGGAGGGGAGAGTTGCTAGCGAAAAACCCATGTGGATGAGTTGAAATGAAAATTTTAACGAGAAATGTCTGAAAATTGTTTTTGGAGGGATGGAGCGATGTCAAATTGGATGTCTCAAACTAGTGATAGTGCTGTACTCTGATTCGAATTGCTTCTGAAAAACCCAACTTAATGATATGAAATAAAAATTTTAACAAGAAATGTCTGAAAAGTATTTTTGGGGGGATGGGGCGATGACAGAGTGAATGTCTTAGACTAGTTATAGTGCTGTACTCTGGCATGAATTGCTTTCGAAAACCCGGATGAATTAGTGGAAAATAAAGTTTTAACAAGAAATGTCTGAAAAGTATTTTTTGGGGAGTGCGGCGATGACAGAGTGGATGTCTTAGACTAGTTATAGTGCTGTACTCTGGCATGAATTGCTTTCGGAAACCCGGATGAATTAGTTGAAAATAAAGTTTTAACAAGAAATGTCTTAAAAGTATTTTTTTGGGGGATGGGGCGATGACAGAGTGGATGTCTTAGACTAGTTATAGTTCTGTACTCTAGCTTGAATCGCTTTCGAAAACCCGGATGAATTAGTTGAAAATAAAGTTTTAACAAGAAATGTCTGAAAAGTAGTTTTTGGAGGATGGGGCGATGACAGAGTGGATGTCTTAGACTAGTTATAGTGCTGTACTCTGGCATGAATTGCTTTCGAAAACCCAGATGAATTAGTTGAAAATAAAGTTTTAACAAGAAATGTCTGAAAAGTATTTTTTGGGGGATGGGACGATGACAGAGTGGATGTCTTAGACTAGTTATAGTGCTGTACTCTGGCATGAATTGCTTTCGAAAACCCGGATGAATTAGTTGAAAATAAAGTTTTAACAAGAAATGTCTGAAAAGTATTTTTTGGGGGGATGGGGCGATGATAGAGTGGATGTCTTAGACTAGTTATAGTGATGTAATCTGGCATTAAGTGCTGTCTGAAATCCGGATGAAAGAGTTGAAAATAAAGTTTCAACGTGAAATGTCTGAAATGTATTTTTTGGGGTATGGGGCGATGACAGAATAGATGTCTTAGACTAGCTATAGTGCTGTACTCCGGATAGAATTGCTTTCGAAAAACCCGGATGAATTAGTTTAAAATAAATTTTTAAAAAGAAATGTCTGAAAAGTTTTTTTTTTTTTGTTAAACACAATTGGCTGAAATAAAAGCGGAACTCTTAAAATCACAACTCAATATCAGTAAATATTTCCTTTGGTTTTTTTTTGTTAAACACGATTGGCTTAAATAAAAGCGGAACTTTTAAACTCACAACTGAAGGTCATTAAATAATTCCTTTGTTTTTTTTTTTTTGTTAAACACAAACTTTTAAAATCACAACAACTAAAGGTCAGTAAATAATTCTTTTGTTTTTTTTGGTTAAACGCGAGCTATTGTATAAAATAATTTCCAAGTACCAAGTCACTAGATAATTTAGTTTTTATAGAATACAAACTCCTAGGAACAAGAAGAATCAAAGTTATACTATTACAGAAATTAGTTTAAATGTACAGAATCAAATAATAGTTACGATTTTCTAAAACATAATAACAAAAGTACAAAATCAAATTATAGTTAAGCTCTTATAGAAAATAATTTCAAAGCGCCAAGTCACATGATAGTTACGCTATTGTAGAAAATAATTTCAAAGTACCAAGTCACATGATAGTTACGCTTTTTTAGAAAATAATTTCAAAGTACCAAGTCACATGATAGTTACGCTATTGTAGAAAATAATTTGAAAGTACCAAGTCACATGATAGTTACGCAATTTTATAAAATAATTTCAAAATACCATCTCACATGATATTTACTATTTTGTAGAAAATGATTTAATAGTACCAAGTGCACTGATATTTGCACTATTGTAGAAAAAGAATTCAAAGTACCATATTACATGATAGTTACACTATTTTATAAAATAATTTCAAAGGACCAAGTCACAAGCTAGTTACGGTTTTGTAAAACCTAATTTCAAAGTACCAAGTCATATGATAGTTACGGTATTGTAGAAAATAATTTCAAAGTACCAAGTCATATGATAGTTACGCTACTGTAGAAAATAATGTCAAAGTACCAAGTCACATGATAGTTACGCTATTGTAAAAAATAATTTCAAAGTACCAAGTCACATGATAGTTACGCTATTGTAGAAAATAATTTCAAAGTACCATGTCACATGATAGTTACGCTATTATAGAAAATAATTTCAAAGTACCAAGTCACATGATAGTTACGCTATTGTAGAAAATAATTTCAAAGTACCAAGTCACAAGACAGATACGCTATTGTAGAAAATAATTTCAAAGTACCAAGTCACATGATAGTTACGCTATTGTATAAAATAATTTCAAAGTACCAAGTCACACGATAGTTACGCTATTGTAGAAAATAATTTCAAAGTACAGTGTCACATGATAGTTACGCTATTGTATAAAATAAATTCAAAGTACCAATTCACATGATAGTTACGCTATTATAGAAAAGAAATTCAAAGAACCAAGTCACTTGATAGTTACGCTATTGTAGAAAATAATTTCAAAATACCAAGTCACATGATAGTTACGCTATTATAGAAAATAATTTCAAAGTTACGCAAAGTCGCATGACAGTTACGCTATTATAGAAAATAATTTCAAAGTACCAAGTCACATGATAGTTACGCTATTGTAGAGAATAATTTCAAAGTACCAAGTCACATGATAGTTACGCTATTGTATAAAATAATTTCAAAGTACCAAGTCACACGATAGTTACGCTATTATAGAAAATAATTTCAAAGTTACGCAAAGTCACATGACAGTTACTCTATTATAGAAAATAATTTCAAAGTACCAAGTCGCATGATAGTTACGCTATTGTAGAGAATAATTTCAAAGTACCAAGTCACATGATAGTTACGCTATTGTATAAAATAATTTCAAAGTACCAAGTCACACGATAGTTACGCTATTGTATAAAATAAATTCAAAGTACCGTGTCACATGGTAGTTACGCTATTATATAAAATAATATCTATGTACCAAGTCACATGATAGTTACGTTATTACAGAAAATAATTTCAAAGTACCAAGTCACATGCGCCAGTATTAAAAATAATTCCAAATTACTATGTCACCTGATAGTTACTATCGTGTATAGGATAATTTCAATGTAGAATGTCACATGATAGTTACACTATTGTTTAAAATAATTTCAAAGTACCAAGAAATATAATTCAGGAAATTATGAAAAAAAAAATTTTGACGGGGTTACGTGCACGCACGTAACCCCGTCTAAGTATCATGTGACTTGGTACTTTGAAATTATTTTCTATAATAGCGTAACTATCATGTGACTTGGTACTTTGAAATTATTTTCTCTAGTAGCGTAACTATCATGTGACTTGGTACTTTGAAATTATTTTCTATTATAGCGTAACTATCATGCGACTTGGTACTTTGAAATTATTTTCTATAATATCGTAACTATCATGTGACTTGTTACTTTGAAATTATTTTCTATAATAGCGTAACTATCATGTGACTTGGCACTTTGAAATTGTTTTCTATAATAATGTAACTATCATGTGACTTGGTACTTTGAAATTATTTTCTATAATAGAATAACTATCATGTGACTTGGTACTTAGAAATTATTTTCTATAATAGCGTAACTATCATGTGACTTGGTACTTTGAAATTATTTTCTATAATAGCGTAACTATAATTTGACTCGGTACTTTGAAATTATTTTCTACAATAGCGTAACTATAATGTGACTTGGTACTTTAAAATTATTTTCTAGAATAGCGTAACTATCATGTGATTTGGTACTTTGAAATTATTTTATAAAAAAGAGTAACTATCATGTGACTTTGGACTTTGAAATTATATTATATAATAGCGTAAATATAATGTTACTTTGTACTTTTAAATTATTTTCTACAATAGCGTAACTATCATGTGACTTGGTACTTTGAAATTATTTTATACAATAGCGTAACCATCATGAGACTTGGTACTTTGAAATTATTTTCAACACTCTCTTAAGTGTCTAATTTCTTGGTACATTGATAGTTTTCAAGATAAAATCGTAACTATAAAGTGACATTGTATTCTGATTTTATATTCTATATGATTATAACTATCTAGTGATTATGTATATTAACGTTAATTTCTACAAAAGAGTCACTATTTTAGTACATTGAACTTTGCTTTTATTTTTTACAATATAGTAACTATCATGTGACTTGGTACTTTGAAATTATTTTCTACAATAGCGTAACTATCAAGTGACTTGGTACTTTGAAATTATTTTCTATAATAGCGTAACTATCATGTGACTTGGTACTTTGAAATTATTTTCTATAATAGTTTAACTATCATGTGACTTGGTACTTTGAAATTATTTTCTACAATAGCGTAACTATCATGTGACTGGGTACTTTGAAATTATTTTCTATAATAGCGTAACTATCATGTGACTTGGTACTTTGAAATTATCTTCTATAATAGCGTAACTAAAATGTGACTTGGTACTTTGAAATTATTTTCTATAATAGTGTAACTATCATGTGACTTGGTACTTTGAAATTAATTTCTACAAAAGCGTAACTATCATTTGACTTGGTACTTTGAAATTATTTTCTACAATAGCGTAACTATCATGTGACATGGTACTTTGAAATTATTTTCTACAATAGCGTAACTATCATGTGACTTGGTACTTTGAAATTATTTTCTACAATAGCGTAACTATCATGTGACTTGGTATTTTGAAATTATTTTCCACAATAGCGTAACTATCATGTGACTTGGTACTTTGAAATTATTTTCTATTATAACGTAACTATCATGCGACTTGGTACTTTGAAATTATTTTCTATAATATCGTAACTATCATGTGACTTGTTACTTTAAAATTATTTTCTATAATAGCGTAACTATCATGTGACTTGGTACTTTGAAATTATTTTCTATAATAGCGTAACTATCATGCGACTTGGTACTTTGAAATTATATTCTATAATATCGTAAATATCATGCGACTTGGTACTTTGAAATTATTTTCTATAATAACGTAGCTATCATGTGACTTGGTACTTTGAAATTATTTTCTATAATAGCGTAACTATCATGTGACTTGGTACTTTAAAATTATTTTCTACAATAGCGTAACTATCATGTGACTTGGTACTTTGAAATTATTTTCTATAATAGTGTAACTATCATGTGACTTGGTACTCTTAAATTATTTTCTATAATATCGTAACTATCATGTGACTTGTTAATTTGAAATTAATTTCTATAATAGCGTAACTATCATGTGACTTGGTACTTTGAAATTATTTTCTATAATAGTGTAACTATCATGTGACTTGGTAGTTTGAAATTAATTTCTACAAAAGCGTAAATATCATATGAATTGATACTTTGAAATTATTTTCTAAAATAGCGTAAATATCATGTGACTTTGTACTTTGAAATTATTTTCTACAATAGCGTAATTATCATGTGACTTGATACTTTGAAATTATTTTCTACAATAGCGTAACAATCATGTGACTTGGTATTTTGAAATTATTTTCTACAATAGCGTAACTATCATGTGACTTGGTACTTTGAAATTATTTTCTATAATAGCGTAACTATCATGTGACTTGGTACTTTGAAATTATTTTCTACAATAGCGTAACTATCATATGACTTGGTATTTTGAAATTATTTTCTACAAAAGAATAACTATCATGTGACTTGTTACTTTGATATAATTTTATAAAATAGAGTAAATATATTTTGACTTTGTAGATTGAAATTATTTTCTAAAATAGCGTAATTATCATGTGACTTGGTACTTTGAAATTATTTTTTACAATGGCGTAAGTATCATGTGACTTGGTACTTTGAATTTATTTTCTACAATAGAGTAACAATAATGTAATTTGTTACTTTGAAATTATTTTCTATAATAGCGTAACTATCCTGTGATTTGGTAATTAGAAATTATTTTCAACAATATCGTAACTATCATGTGACTGTGTACTTTGAATTTATTTTCTAAACTATCGTAAATATCATGTGACATGGTACTTTGAAATTATTTTTTACAATAGCGTAACTATCATGTGACTTGGTACTTTGAAATTATTTTCTACAATAGCGTAACTATTATGTAACTTGGTACTTTGAAATTTTTTTCTATAATAGCGTAACTATCATGTGACTTGGTACTTTGAAATTATTTTCTATAATAGTGTAACTATCATGTGACTTGGTACTTTGAAATTAATTTCTACAATAGCTTAACTATCATGTGACTGGGTACTGGGTAACTATCATGTGCTACAAAAGCATAACTATCATGTGACTTGGTACTTTGAAATTATTTTCTACAATAGCGTAACTATAATGTGACTTGGTACTTTGAAATTATTTTCTATAATAGCGTAACTATCATGTGACTTGGTACTTTGAAATTATTTTATGCAATAGCGTAACTATCATGTGACATGGTACTTTGAAATTATTTTCTATAATAGCGTAACTATCATGTGACTTGGTATTTTGAAATTATTTTCAATAATAACGTAACTATCATGTGACTTGGTACTTTAAAATTATTTTCTATAAAAGCGTAACTATTATGTGACTTGGTACTTTAAAATTATTTTCTACTATAGCATAACTATCATGTGACTTGGTACTTTGAAATAATTTTCTACAATAGCGGAACTATCATGCGACTTGGTACTTTAAAATTATTTTCTAAAAAAGAATAACTATCATGTGACTTGGCACTTTGAAATTATTTTCTATAATAACCTAACTATCATGTGACTTGGTACTTTGAAATTATTTTCTACAGTAGCGTAACTATCATTTGACACTGTACTTTGAAATTATTTTCTACAATTTCGTAACTATCATGTGACTTGGTACTTTGAAATTATTTTATACACTTGATTAACTATCATGTGACTTGTTAATTTGAAATTATTTTATACAAGAGATTAACGTTCTTGTGACTTGTTAATTTTAAATTATTTTCTAAAATATCGTAACTATCATGTGACTTGGTACTTTGAAATTATTTTCTACACTAGAGTAACAATCATGTGACATGGTCCTTTGAACTTATTTTTTACAATAGCTTAACTATCATGTGACTTCGTACTTTGAAATTATTTTCTATAATAGAGTAACTATCATGTGACTTGGTACTTTGAAATTATTTTCTACAATAGCGTAACTATCATGTGACTTTGTACTTTGAAATTATTTTCTATTATAGCATTACTATCATGTGACTTGGAATTTCGAACTTATTTTCTAGAATAACATAGCTATCATCTGACTTGGTACTTTGAAATTATTTTCTATAATAGCATAACTATCATGTGACTTAGTACTTAGAAATTATTTTCTATAATAGCGTAACTACCATGTGACTTGGTACTTTAATATTATTTTCTAAAAGAAAGTAACTACCATGTGAGTTTGAACTGTTTAATTATTTTATACAATAGCGTAACTATAAGGAGACCTGGTACTTTGAAATTATTTTCTACAATAGCGTAACTATCATGAGAATTGTTACTTTGATATTATTTTCTATAATAGCGTAACTATCATGTGACTTGGCACTTTGAAATTATTTTCTACAATAGCGTAACTATCATGTGACTTGGTACTTTGAAATTATTTTATATAATAACGTAACTATCATGTGACTTGGTACTTTGAAATTATTTTCTACAATAGCGTAACTTTCATGTGACACTGTACTTTGAAATTATTTTCTACAATAGCGTAACTATTGTGTGACTTGGTACTTTGAAATTATTTTATACAATAGCGTAACTATCATGTGACTTGGTACTTTGAAATTATTTTCCACAATAGCGTAACTATCACGTGACTTGGTACTTTGAAATTATTTTCTACAATAGCGTAACTATCCTGTGAGTTGGTACTTTGAAATTATTCTCTACTATAGTGTAACTATCACGTGACATGGTACTTTGAAATTATTTTCTACAATAGCGTAACTATCATTTCACTTGTTTCTCTGAAATTATTTTCCACAATAGCGTAACTATCATGTGACTTGGTACTTTGAATTTATTTTTTATAATATCGTAACTATAATGTGACTTGGTACTTTGAAATTATTTTCTATAATAGCGTAACTATCATGTGACTTGGTACTTTGAAATTATTTCTATAATAGCGTAACTATCATGTGACTTGGTACTTTGATATTATTTTCTACAATAGCGTAACTATCATGTGACTGGGTACTTTGAAATTATTTTCTATAATAGCGTAACTATCATGTGACTTGGTACTTTGAAATTATTTTCTACAATAGCGTAACTATCATGTGACTCTGTACTTTGAAATTATTTTCTATAATGGCGTAACTATCCTGTGACTTGGTACTTTGAAATTATTTTCTATAATAGCGTAACTATCATGTGACTTGGTACTTTGAAATTATTTTCTATAATAGCGTAACTATCATGTGACTTGGTACTTTGAAATTATTTTCTATAGTAGCGTAGCTATCATGTGACTTGGTACTTTGAAATTAATTTCTACAATAGTGTAACTATCATTTGACTTGGTACTTTGAAATTATTTTCTACAATAGCGTAACTATCATGTGACATGGTACTTTCAAATTATTTTCTAAAATAGCGTAAATATCATGTGACTTGGTACTTTGAAATTATTTTATAAAATATCTTAAATATCATCTGACTTTTTATTTTGAAATTATTTTCTACAATAGCGTAAATATCATGTTACTTGGTACTTTGAAATTTTTTTCTATAATAGCGTAACTATCATGTGACTTGGTACTTTTAAATTATTTTATAAAATAGACTAACTCATGTGACTAGGTATTTTGAAATTATTTTCTATAATAGCGTAGCTATCATGTGACATGGTACTTTGAAATTATTTTCTATAATAGCGTAACTATCATGTGACTTGGTACTTTGAAATTATTTTCTACAAAAAACATAACTATCATGTGACTTGATACTTTGAAATTATTTTCTACAATAGCGTAACTATAATATGACTTAAAAAAGGTAAAGGATGCGGCACTAGACCCTTAAGGTCCAAACCGGTGGTGCTGATCTTCATTTCAAGGTCATTAAGTCAAGAAGTGCAGTGGGGGGCTGGGGGCCAGCCAACCTATGCTTTCGCAAACCCTTTCTGTTTACCTTCCCCAGATTTCTCCAGGTACCCATTTAGAGCTGGGTTGACTCTGGCTAAGCTTACAGGGTCACACCACTGACCCGCGTCCCAAACTAAGAAACTGACCACACCAGGGATCGAACCCGAATTCTCGATAATATGACTTGGTACTTTGAAATTATTTTCTATAATAGCGTAACTATCATGTGACTTGGTACTTTGAAATTATTTTCTACAATAGCGTAACTATAAATTGACTTGGTACTTTGATATTATTTTCTAAAATAGAGTAACTATCATTAGACTTGGTAATTTGACATTATTTTCTAAAGTAGAGTAACTATCATGTAACTTGGTACTTTTAAATTATTTTCTATAACAGCGTAACTATCATTTGACTTGGTACTTTCAAATTATTTTCTATAAAAGCGTAACTATCATGTGATTTGGTACTTTGAAATTATTTTCTATAAACTCGTAACTATCATGTGACTTGGTACTTTGAAATGATTTTCTATAATATCGTAACTATCATGTGACTTGGTACTTTGAAATTATTTTCTATAATAGCATAACTATCATGTGACTTGGTACTTAGAAATTATTTTCTACAATATCGTAACTGTCATGTGACTTTGTACTTTGAAATTATTTCTATAACAGCGTAACTATCTTGTGACTTGGTACTTTGAAATTATTTTCTATAATAGCGTAACTATCATGTGACTTGGTACTTAGAAATTATTTTCTATAATAGCGTAACTATAAAGTGACCTTGTAATTTGAAATTAATTTCAACAATAGCTTAACTATAATATTACATTTAAATATGATATATCTTCATACTTAATAATATCTTTACTTTTACTATTTAAAATTAAATCATTATAAACAATATAGTAAATATCAAGTGACTTGTTATTTTTATATTCTTTTATAAATTAGCGTAACTATAATGTGACTTTGTACTTTAAAATTATTTTCTATAATAGCGTAACTATCTTGTTACATTGTACTTTGAAATTATTTTCTACAATAGTGTAACTATCATGTGACATGGTACTTTGAAATTATTTTATACAATAGCTTAACTATAATGTGACTTGGTACTTTGAAATTATTTTCTACAATAGCGTAACTATCATGTGACTTGGTACTTTGAAATTATTTTCTACAATAGCGTAACTATAATGTGACTTGGTACTTTGAAATTATTTTCTATAATAGCGTAACTATCATGTGACTTGGTACTTTGAAATTATTTTCTATAATAGCGTAACTATCATGTGACTTGGTACTTTGAAATTATTTTCTACAATAGCGTAACTATTATGTGACTTGGTATTTTGAAATTATTTTCTACAATAGCGTAACTATCATGTGACTTGGTACTTTGAAATTATTTTCTATAATAGCGTAACTATAATGTGACTTGGTACTTTGAAATTATTTTCTACAATAGCGTAACTATCTTTTGACTTGGTACTTTGAAATTATTTTATACAATAGCGTAACTATCATGTGACTTGGTACTTTGAAATTATTTTATACAATAGCGTAACTATCATGTGACTTGGTACTTTGAAATTATTTTCTACAATAGCATAACTATCATGTGACTTGGTACTTTGAAATTATTTTATGAAATATATTAACTATACTGTTATATGTTACTTGTAAATTATTTTCTATAAAAGCATAACTATCATGTGACATGGTACTTTGAAATGATTTTCTACAAAAGCGTAACTATGATGTGACTTGTTACTTTGAAATTGTTTTCTAAAGTAGAGTAGCTATCATGTGACATGGTACTTTGAAATTATTTTCTACAATAGCGTAACTATCATGTGATTTGGTACTTTGAAATTATTTTCTGCAAAAGCATAACTATCATGTGACTTGATACTTTGAAATTATTTTCTACAATAGCGTAACTATAATGTAACTTGGTACTTTGAAATTATTTTCTATAATAGCGTAACTATCATGTGACTTGGTACTTTGAAATTATTTTCTACAATAGCGTAACTATCATGTGACTTGGTACTTTGAAATTATTTTCTAAAAAAGCTTAACTATCATGTGACTTGGTACTTTGAAATTATTTTATACAATAGCGTAACTATCATGTGACTTGGTACTTTGAAATTATTTTCTACAATAGCGTAACTATCATGTGACTTGGTACTTTGAAATTATTTTTTACAATAGCGTAACTATCATGTGACTTGGTACTTTGAAATTATTTTCTACAATAGCGTAACTATCATGTGACTTGGTACTTTGAAATTATTTTCTACAAAAGCGTAACTATCATGTGACTTTGTACTTTGAAATTATTTTATACTATAGCGTAACTATCATGTGACTTGCTACTTTGAAATTATTTTTTACAATAGCGTAACTATCATGTGAGTTGGTACTTTGAAATTATTTTCTACAAAAGCATAACTATCATGTGACTTGGTACTTTGAAATTATTTTATACAATAGCGTAACTATAATGTGACTTGGTACTTTGAAATTATTTTTTATAATAGCTTAACTATCATATGACTTGGTAATTTGAAATTATTTTATAAATTAGCGTACCGATCATGTGACTTGGTAATTTGAAATCATTTTCTACAATAGTGTAACTATCATGAGAATTTTTAATTTGGTATTATTTTCGAAAATAGTTTTACTATCATGTGACTTTGCCCTTTGAAATTATTTTCTATAATAGCGTAACTATCATGTGACTTGGTACTTTGAAATTATTTTCTATAATAGCGTAACTATCATACGACTTGGTACTTTGAAATTATTTTCTACAATAGCTCGCGTTTAACAAAAAAAACAAAGGAATTATTTACTGACCTTTAGTTGTTGTGATTTTAAAACCGCTTTTATTTCAGCCAATTGTGTTTAACAAAAAAAAGGAATTATTTACTGACCTTGAGTTGTGATTTTAACAGTTCCGCTTTTATTTCAGCCAATCGTGTTTAACAAAAAAAAAATATATACTTTTCAGACATTTCTTGTTAAAACTTTATTTTCAACTAATTCATCCGGGTTTTCGAGAGCAATTCATGCCAGAGTACAGCACTATAACTAGTCTAAGACATCCACTCTGTCATCGCCCCACCCCCCAAAAAATACTTTTCAGACATTTCTTGTTAAAACTTTATTTTTAACTAATTCATCCGGGTTTTCGAAAGCAATTCATGCCAGAGTACAGCAGTATAACTAGTCTAAGACATTCACTCTGTCATCGTCCCATCCCCCAAAAAATACTTTTCAGGACATTTCTTGTTAAAAATTTTATTTCAAGTCTTTCATTTTGGTTTTTCACAAGCAATTCGTACCACAGTACAGCACTATCACTAGTCTGAGATATCCAATCTGTCATCGCTCCACCCCCCAAAAAAATACTTTTCAGACATTTCTTGTTAAAACTTTATTTTCAACTAATTCATCCGGGTTTTCGAAAGCAATTCATGCCAGAGTACAGCACTATAGCTAGTCTAATACCTCCACTCTATCATCGCCCCATCCCCCCAAAAAAATACATTTCAGACATTTCTTGTTAAAACTTTATTTTCAACTAATTCATCCGGGTTTTCGAAAGCAGTTCATGCCAGAGTACAGCACTATAGCTAGTCTAAGACATCCACTCTGTCATCGTCCCATCCCCCAAAAAATACTTTTCAGACATTTCTTGTTAACACTTTATTTTCAACTAATTCATCCTGGTTTTCGAAAGCAATTCATGCCAGAGTACAGCAGTATAACTAGTCTAAGACATCCACTCTGTCATCGCCCCATCCTCCAAAAAATACTTTTCAGACATTTCTTTTTAAAACTTTATTTTCAACTAATTCATCCGGGTTTCCGAAAGCAATTCATGCCAGAGTACAGCACTATAACTAGTCTAAGACATCCACTCTATCATCGCACCACCCCCCAAAAAAATACTTTTCAGAAATTTCTTGTTAAAACTTTATTTTCAACTAATTCATCTGGATTTTCTAAAGCAATTTATTCCATAGTAGAGCACTATAACTAGTCTAAGACATCCACTCTGTCATCGCCCCATTCTCCAAAAAATACTTTTCAGACATTTCTTGTTAAAACTTTATTTTCAATTAATTCATTCGGGTTTCCGAAAGCGATTCATGCCAGAGTATAGCACTATAACTAGTCTAAGACATCCACTCTGTCATCGCCCCATCCCCCAAAAAATACTTTTCAGACATTTCTTGTTAAAAATTTTATTTCAAGTCATTAATTTGGGTTTTTCACAAGCAATTCGAACCACAGTACAGCACTATCACTAGTCTGAGACATCCAAGGGAATATAGCATGGGAGGGAATATAAGCCCTTAGAATAGCATGGGAGGGAACATAAGCCCTTAGAATAGCATAGGAAGGAACATAGTCGACTAGAATCCATAAGTACATGCTCTGGAAATGGTTTTCCTATATGTCTACGCAAATAGCATGGAGATTCCTATATGTCTACGCAAATTCAATAAAAGCATTCTACTCATTGGGAAACATACGAGAATTTTTTGTGTTGGGGTTTGCTGGAAGATCTTTCATGAGAAGAAAGTATTGGCATGGGGGGGGCAGTATTTACACATAAGTCCCACTTTTTCACTTCCCTTAGAACTTCTCAATTGAACTAAAAAATAACACGACTCAAAGAACATTTTAAAATTTTGAAAACCATAATTTCCGCAAGGGGGGTATTTTCCAGGTGATGGGGTTTCCGTGGGTTGAGGAGGGGAAATTTTCAGCGGGGGCGGGGGGTAAACGCTTAGACCGGTAGAAATTGACAGGGTGAAGGAGCCCCCATTAACAGACATAAAAAAGAGAAATAAACCTGGATTTAAGAGCTAATGACGTCCGATTTTCTTTGTTTTTGTGACAACAAAACAGAGCATTTTTATAAATCATCTTGACAGTAATTTATATAAAGACTTATAAAAGTAAACAATTCCAACAAGGTTGAACATGTAAAGATTCTAACTTGTGTTTTACCCAATGTAAGTACGGTGGTTCAGTTGCACGAGGGTTCAGTTACACGGTGGGTCATTGGCACGGTGGTTCAGTTGTACGGTGGCTCACTTGCACGGGGGTTCAGTTACAAGGTGGTTCAGCTACACGGGAGTTTAGTTAAATGGGGTTGAGTGGCACGGGGGTTGAGTTGCACGAGGGTTCAGTTAAAGGGGGTTCAATTGCATGAGGGTTCAGTAGCACGAGGGTTCAGATGCACGGGGGATGAGTTGCCTGGGGGTTCAGTTGCACGGTGGCTCAATTGCACGGTGGTTCAGTCGTACGGTGGTACACTTGCACGGTGGTTCAGTTGCACGGTGGTTCAGTTACAGGGGCTCAGTTGCCTGGGGTTTAGTTACACGGTGGTTCAGTTACAATGGAACCGTTTATAATACTTACAAAGTGCATTTGTAATAGAAATAATGTAATAGCAATAGCAATGTCATTTCAGTTGAGTCCTTAAACACTTTTCTATGATGCTTCAGCACCCCACTACCGGCGACTAAAAAAATGAAAAAAGAATAAAAAAAGGAGACCTATCACTGCTTCTTGTGAGTAAAAGTGTTTTTGTTAATTTGTGGAGATGGAGACCGCGACGCAGGTGACCTTTTTAGCTGTGATTATTCCAGCGGTGGAGTTTTCATTGCAATTTCGATCCGACATTATTTCAGTGGTATTTCTGGCTGCTTTTCTAAATTCATTTAAATTTGTTTTCAAATCGAACTTTCATCAAAAATATAATTTGGATTAACAAATACCACTCCAGAATCAGGTAGAAATGGCAATTCTTCCTCTCTTGACAATTTTTTTCAAAAAAAAATTTAATTTTCGTTACTATAGGCTATGGTTCATTCTTTACTAGGTTACTTTTGGGGGGTAAACCATTATTTGGTAAATATGTTTATCACATATAGGAAAAAACATTTGGTTTTTATCGTATCTAGCAAAGAACGAGCTATTGTGAATCAGGCACTGGAGTCACTCAGATATAACCTCAGACAACAGAGAGGCAACTTTACAAAAGATTCGTTGTATACAATATCTTGTACATGAAGATGCAGCTTTTCCGATTCTTTTGATGTAGCCTATCTATTGGTATCAAAATTATATTTTTAGAGTTTCAGTTACTATTGAGCCCGGACGCTCCTTACTTACAGTTCGCTACCACGAACTTTTTGAAATTGTATTCTATTTTCAATAGCTTGTTTTTTAACTTACAAAAAGCACCACACCATTTTCCTTTCAAATGACCACCTAAAAATCTTACAATGATTTTATAAATCCCTCCTAGTAGCGAATGAAAAAAAAGGAAGAACAATGGAGACACATCACTGTATCCATTGTCAAAAACTTTTCGTTTTTTATTCATGTGTTTTATTTTCAATAGTATGTTATGTTTCTCACAAAAAGCATTAAACATAGCATTTTCCTTAAAATCTACTAAAAATCTTTCTATGCTTTTACAGCACCCCCCTAGCGGTGACTGGAAAAGAATGAAAAAAAGGAGACACATTAGTGCATCCCATGTGAAAAACTGATTTCGCCTTTTTCTTATGATGGGGGACTATATTTTTTCTCTACGGGGTTTCCGGCTATGAAAATGGTGTAATTTTTCGTTTTTTATTCATGTGTTTTATTTTCAATAGTATGTTATGTTTCTCACAAAAAGCATTAAATATAGCATTTTCCTTCAAATCTGCTAAAAATCTTTCTATGCTATTACAGCACCTCCCTAGCGGTGACTGGAAAAGAATGAAAAAAAGGAGACACATTAGTGCATCCCATGTGAAAAACTGATTTCGCCTTTTTCTTATGATGGGGGACTATATTTTTTCTCTACGGGGTTTCCGGCTATGAAAATGGTGTAATTTTTCGTTTTTTATTCATGTGTTTTATTTTCAATAGTATGTTATGTTTCTCACAAAAAGCATTAAATATAGCATTTTCCTTCAAATCTGCTAAAAATCTTTCTATGCTATTACAGCACCCCCTAGCGGTGACTGGAAAAGAATGAAAAAAAAGGAGACACATTAGTGCATCCCATGTGAAAAACTGATTTCGCCTTTTTCTTATGATGGGGGACTATATTTTTTCTCTACGGGGTTTCCGGCTATGAAAATGGTGTAATTTTTCGTTTTTTATTCATGTGTTTTATTTTCAATAGTATGTTATGTTTCTCACAAAAAGCATTAAACATAGCATTTTCCTTCAAATCTGCTAAAAATCTTTCTATGCTTTTACAGCACCCCCTAGCGGTGACTGGAAAAGAATGAAAAAAAGGAGACACATTAGTGCATCCCATGTGAAAAACTGATTTCGCCTTTTTCTTATGATGGGGGACTGTATTTTTTCTCTACGGGGTTTCCGGCTATGAAAATGGTGTAATTTTTCGTTTTTTATTCATGTGTTTTATTTTCAATAGTATGTTATGTTTCTCACAAAATGCATTAAACATAGCATTTTCCTTCAAATCTGCTAAAAATCTTTCTATGCTTTTACAGCACCCCCCTAGCGGTGACTGGAAAAGAATGAAAAAAAGGAGACACATAAGTGCATCCCATGTGAAAAACTGATTTCGCCTTTTTCTTATGATGGGGGACTGTATTTTTTCTCTACGGGGTTTCCGGCTATGAAAATGGTGTAATTTTTCGTTTTTTATTCATGTATTTTATTTTCAATAGTATGTTATGTTTCTCACAAAAAGCATTAAACATAGCATTTTCCTTCAAATCTACTAAAAATCTTTCTATGCTTTTACAGCACCCCCCTAGCGGTGACTGGAAAAGAATGAAAAAAAGGAGACACATTAGTGCATCCCATGTGAAAAACTGATTTCGCCTTTTTCTTATGATGGGGGACTGTATTTTTTCTCTACAGGGTTTCCGGCTATGAAAATGGTGTAATTTTTCGTTTTTTATTCATGTGTTTTATTTTCAATAGTATGTTATGTTTCTCACAAAAAGCATTAAATATAGCATTTTCCTTCAAATCTGCTAAAAATCTTTCTATGCTATTACAGCACCCCCTAGCGGTGACTGGAAAAGAATGAAAAAAAGGAGACACATTAGTGCATCCCATGTGAAAAACTGATTTCGCCTTTTTCTTATGATGGGGGACTGTATTTTTTCTCTACGGGGTTTCCGGCTATGAAAATGGTGTAATTTTTCGTTTTTTATTCATGTGTTTTATTTTCAATAGTATGTTATGTTTCTCACAAAAAGCATTAAATATAGCATTTTCCTTCAAATCTGCTAAAAATCTTTCTATGCTATTACAGCACCCCCTAGCGGTGACTGGAAAAGAATGAAAAAAAGGAGACACATTAGTGCATCCCATGTGAAAAACTGATTTCGCCTTTTTCTTATGATGGGGGACTGTATTTTTTCTCTACGGGGTTTCCGGCTATGAAAATGGTGTAATTTTTCGTTTTTTATTCATGTGTTTTATTTTCAATAGTATGTTATGTTTCTCACAAAAAGCATTAAACATAGCATTTTCCTTCAAATCTGCTAAAATCTTTCTATGCTTTTACAGCACCCCCCTAGCGGTGACTGTAAAAGAATTAAAAAAAGGAGACACATCAGTGCATCCCATGTGAAAAACTGATTTCGCCTTTTTCTTATGATGGGGGACTGTATTTTTTCTCTACGGGGTTTCCGGCTATGAAAATGGTGTAATTTTTCGTTTTTTATTCATGTGTTTTATATTAAATAGTATGTTATGTTTCTCACAAAAATCATTAAAAAGAGCATTTTACTTCAAATCGTCTAAAAATTTTTCGATGCTTTTACAGCACCCCCCTAGCGGTTACTGTAAAATAAAGAAAAAAATGGATACAAATTAGTGCATCCCAATTGAACAAATGAGTTCGCATTTTTATAATGTTGGGGGACTATATTTTTTATCTACGGGGTTTCCGGCTATGAAAATAGTGTAATTTTTCGTTTTTTATTCATGTGTTTTATTTTCAATAGTATGTTATGTTTCTCACAAAAAGCATTAAACATAGCATTTTCCTTCAAATCTGCTAAAAATCTTTCTATGCTTTTACAGCACCCCCTAGCGGTGACTGGAAAAGAATGAAAAAAAGGAGACACATTAGTGCATCCCATGTGAAAAACTGATTTCGCCTTTTTCTTATGATGGGGGACTGTATTTTTCTCTACGGGGTTTCCGGCTATGAAAATGGTGTAATTTTTCGTTTTTTATTCATGTGTTTTATTTTCAATAGTATGTTATGTTTCTCACAAAAAGCATTAAACATAGCATTTTCCTTCAAATCTGCTAAAAATCTTTCTATGCTATTACAGCACCCCCTAGCGGTGACTGGAAAAGAATGAAAAAAAGGAGACACATTAGTGCATCCCATGTGAAAAACTGATTTCGCCTTTTTCTTATGATGGGGGACTGTATTTTTTCTCTACGGGGTTTCCGGCTATGAAAATGGTGTAATTTTTCGTTTTTTATTCATGTGTTTTATTTTCAATAGTATGTTATGTTTCTCACAAAAAGCATTAAACATAGCATTTTCCTTCAAATCTGCTAAAAATCTTTCTATGCTATTACAGCACCTCCCTAGCGGTGACTGGAAAAGAATGAAAAAAAGGAGACACATTAGTGCATCCCATGTGAAAAACTGATTTCGCCTTTTTCTTATGATGGGGGACTGTATTTTTTCTCTACGGGGTTTCCGGCTATGAAAATGGTGTAATTTTTCGTTTTTTATTCATGTGTTTTATTTTCAATAGTATGTTATGTTTCTCACAAAAAGCATTAAATATAGCATTTTCCTTCAAATCTGCTAAAAATCTTTCTATGCTATTACAGCACCTCCCTAGCGGTGACTGGAAAAGAATGAAAAAAAAGGAGACACATTAGTGCATCCCATGTGAAAAACTGATTTCGCCTTTTTCTTATGATGGGGGACTTTATTTTTTCTCTACGGGGTTTCCGGCTATGAAAATGGTGTAATTTTTCGTTTTTTATTCATGTGTTTTATTTTCAATAGTATGTTATGTTTCTCACAAAAAGCATTAAATATAGCATTTTCCTTCAAATCTGCTAAAAATCTTTCTATGCTATTACAGCACCCCCTAGCGGTGACTGGAAAAGAATGAAAAAAAGGAGACACATTAGTGCATCCCATGTGAAAAACTGATTTCGCCTTTTTCTTATGATGGGGGACTGTATTTTTTCTCTACGGGGTTTCCGGCTATGAAAATGGTGTAATTTTTCGTTTTTTATTCATGTGTTTTATTTTCAATAGTATGTTATGTTTCTCACAAAAAGCATTAAACATAGCATTTTCCTTCAAATCTGCTAAAAATCTTTCTATGCTTTTACAGCACCCCCTAGCGGTGACTGGAAAAGAATGAAAAAAAGGAGACACATTAGTGCATCCCATGTGAAAAACTGATTTCGCCTTTTTCTTATGATGGGGGACTGTATTTTTTCTCTACGGGGTTTCCGGCTATGAAAATGGTGTAATTTTTCGTTTTTTATTCATGTGTTTTATTTTCAATAGTATGTTATGTTTCTCACAAAAAGCATTAAATATAGCATTTTCCTTCAAATCTGCTAAAAATCTTTCTATGCTATTACAGCACCCCCTAGCGGTGACTGGAAAAGAATGAAAAAAAGGAGACACATTAGTGCATCCCATGTGAAAAACTGATTTCGCCTTTTTCTTATGATGGGGGACTGTATTTTTTCTCTACGGGGTTTCCGGCTATGAAAATGGTGTAATTTTTCGTTTTTTATTCATGTGTTTTATTTTCAATAGTATGTTATGTTTCTCACAAAAAGCATTAAATATAGCATTTTCCTTCAAATCTGCTAAAAATCTTTCTATGCTATTACAGCACCCCCTAGCGGTGACTGGAAAAGAATGAAAAAAAAGGAGACACATCAGTGCATCCCATGTGAAAAACTGATTTCGCCTTTTTCTTATGATGGGGGACTATATTTTTTCTCTACGGGGTTTCCGGCTATGAAAATGGTGTAATTTTTTGTTTTTTATTCATGTGTTTTATTTTCAATAGTATGTTATGTTTCTCACAAAAAGCATTAAACATAGCATTTTCCTTCAAATCTGCTAAAAATCTTTCTATGCTTTTACAGCACCCCCCTAGCGGTGACTGGAAAAGAATGAAAAAAAAGGAGACACATCAGTGCATCCCATGTGAAAAACTGATTTCGCCTTTTTCTTATGATGGGGGACTATATTTTTTCTCTACGGGGTTTCCGGCTATGAAAATGCTGTAATTTTTCGTTTTTTATTCATGTGTTTTATTTTCAATAGTATGTTATGTTTCTCACAAAAAGCATTAAATATAGCATTTTCCTTCAAATCTGCTAAAAATCTTTCTATGCTTTTACAGCACCCCCCCTAGCGGTGACTGGAAAAGAATGAAAAAAAGGAGACACATTAGTGCATCCCATGTGAAAAACTGATTTCGCCTTTTTCTTATGATGGGGGACTGTATTTTTTCTCTACGGGGTTTCCGGCTATGAAAATGGTGTAATTTTTTGTTTTTTATTCATGTGTTTTATTTTCAATAGTATGTTATGTTTCTCACAAAAAGCATTAAACATAGCATTTTCATTCAAATCTGCTAAAAATCTTTCTATGCTTTTACAGCACCCCCCTCGCGGTGACTGTAAAAGAATGAAAAAAAGGAGACACATTAGTGCATCCCATGTGAAAAACTGATTTCGCCTTTTTCTTATGATGGGGGACTATATTTTTTCTCTACGGGGTTTCCGGCTATGAAAATGGTGTAATTTTTCGTTTTTTATTCATGTGTTTTATTTTCAATAGTATGTTATGTTTCTCACAAAAAGCATTAAATATAGCATTTTCCTTCAAATCTGCTAAAAATCTTTCTATGCTATTACAGCACCCCCTAGCGGTGACTGGAAAAGAATGAAAAAAAGGAGACACATTAGTGCATCCCATGTGAAAAACTGATTTCGCCTTTTTCTTATGATGGGGGACTGTATTTTTTCTCTACGGGGTTTCCGGCTATGAAAATGGTGTAATTTTTCGTTTTTTATTCATGTGTTTTATTTTCAATAGTATGTTATGTTTCTCACAAAAAGCATTAAATATAGCATTTTCCTTCAAATCTGCTAAAAATCTTTCTATGCTATTACAGCACCTCTCTAGCGGTGACTGGAAAAGAATGAAAAAAAGGAGACACATTAGTGCATCCCATGTGAAAAACTGATTTCGCCTTTTTCTTATGATGGGGGACTATATTTTTTCTCTACGGGGTTTCCGGCTATGAAAATGGTGTAATTTTTCGTTTTTTATTCATGTGTTTTATTTTCAATAGTATGTTATGTTTCTCACAAAAAGCATTAAATATAGCATTTTCCTTCAAATCTGCTAAAAATCTTTCTATGCTATTACAGCACCTCCCTAGCGGTGACTGGAAAAGAATGAAAAAAAAGGAGACACATTAGTGCATCCCATGTGAAAAACTGATTTCGCCTTTTTCTTATGATGGGGGACTGTATTTTTTCTCTTCGGGGTTTCCGGCTATGAAAATGGTGTAATTTTTCGTTTTTTATTCATGTGTTTTATTTTCAATAGTATGTTATGTTTCTCACAAAAAGCATTAAACATAGCATTTTCCTTCAAATCTGCTAAAAATCTTTCTATGCTTTTACAGCACACCCCTAGCGGTGACTGGAAAAGAATGAAAAAAAGGAGACACATCAGTGCATCCCATGTGAAAAACTGATTTCGCCTTTTTCTTATGATGGGGGACTGTATTTTTTCTCTACGGGGTTTCCGGCTATGAAAATGGTGTAATTTTTCGTTTTTTATTCATGTGTTTTATTTTCAATAGTATGTTATGTTTCTCACAAAAAGCATTAAATATAGCATTTTCCTTCAAATCTGCTAAAAATCTTTCTATGCTATTACAGCACCCCCTAGCGGTGACTGGAAAAGAATGAAAAAAAGGAGACACATTAGTGCATCCCATGTGAAAAACTGATTTCGCCTTTTTCTTATGATGGGGGACTGTATTTTTTCTCTACGGGGTTTCCGGCTATGAAAATGGTGTAATTTTTCGTTTTTTATTCATGTGTTTTATTTTCAATAGTATGTTATGTTTCTCACAAAAAGCATTAAATATAGCATTTTCCTTCAAATCTGCTAAAAATCTTTCTATGCTATTACAGCACCTCCCTAGCGGTGACTGGAAAAGAATGAAAAAAAGGAGACACATTAGTGCATCCCATGTGAAAAACTGATTTCGCCTTTTTCTTATGATGGGGGACTATATTTTTTCTCTACGGGGTTTCCGGCTATGAAAATGGTGTAATTTTTCGTTTTTTATTCATGTGTTTTATTTTCAATAGTATGTTATGTTTCTCACAAAAAGCATTAAATATAGCATTTTCCTTCAAATCTGCTAAAAATCTTTCTATGCTATTACAGCACCCCCCTAGCGGTGACTGGAAAAGAATGAAAAAAAGGAGACACATTAGTGCATCCCATGTGAAAAACTGATTTCGCCTTTTTCTTATGATGGGGGACTGTATTTTTTCTCTACGGGGTTTCCGGCTATGAAAATGGTGTAATTTTTCGTTTTTTATTCATGTGTTTTATTTTCAATAGTATGTTATGTTTCTCACAAAAAGCATTAAACATAGCATTTTCCTTCAAATCTGCTAAAAATCTTTCTATGATTTTACAGCAACCCCCTAGCGGTGACTGGAAAAGAATGAAAAAAAAGGAGACACATCAGTGCATCCCATGTGAAAAACTGATTTCGCCTTTTTCTTATGATGGGGGACTGTATTTTTTCTCTACGGGGTTTCCGGCTATGAAAATGGTGTAATTTTTCGTTTTTTATTCATGTGTTTTATTTTCAATAGTATGTTATGTTTCTCACAAAAAGCATTAAATATAGCATTTTCCTTCAAATCTGCTAAAAATCTTTCTATGCTATTACAGCACCCCCTAGCGGTGACTGGAAAAGAATGAAAAAAAGGAGACACATTAGTGCATCCCATGTGAAAAACTGATTTCGCCTTTTTCTTATGATGGGGGACTGTATTTTTTCTCTACGGGGTTTCCGGCTATGAAAATGGTGTAATTTTTCGTTTTTTATTCATGTGTTTTATTTTCAATAGTATGTTATGTTTCTCACAAAAAGCATTAAATATAGCATTTTCCTTCAAATCTGCTAAAAATCTTTCTATGCTATTACAGCACCCCCTAGCGGTGACTGGAAAAGAATGAAAAAAAGGAGACACATTAGTGCATCCCATGTGAAAAACTGATTTCGCCTTTTTCTTATGATGGGGGACTGTATTTTTTCTCTACGGGGTTTCCGGCTATGAAAATGGTGTAATTTTTCGTTTTTTATTCATGTGTTTTATATTAAATAGTATGTTATGTTTCTCACAAAAATCATTAAATAGAGAATTTTACTTCAAATCGTCTAAAAATTTTTCGATTCGATTAAAGAACCCCCCCTAGAGGTGACTGTAAAATAAAGAAAAAAATGGATACAAATCAGTTTTGCATCCCATTTGAACAAAGGAGTTAGCATTTTTATAATGTTGGGGGACTATATTTTTTATCTACGGGGTTTCAGGCTATGAAAATAGTGTAATTTTTATTTTGATGTGACAGTATTTTATGAGGCTCTCAAAATTCCCATAAATTTGTTTTCGTTTTCCTGAATCAGCTTCAAATGGCGACTCTTTCTCACTTAACCGTTCTTTTTTTAACGCGCTTTTAAATTTTTGGTTACTCTGGGCTGTGGTTTCTTCTTTAATATAAGGATGTCAGAAGAAAAATGTATACTTCATGCCCTTAAAAATCATTTTAACTTTTATTTCATCACCCACGTTAAAAAAAATGTTTTTGTGAGTTTTTTTCAGGTATTTTAAAAAATAGCAATAACAAATTAATTGGAAGTAAGTTCAGATGAAATCTAAAACAATACAAAAACCATTACTAATAACTGATGTTTAGATAAATATTCCTTAAATTATTGCGAAAAAATGATCTTGCTTTAGTTTTTAAGAGAATTATAGCTGTATAATAAAAGCTATCGATATCATAGTCGATGAAAGGCTCATAAATTAGACCCATATCCAGGGGTCGCTGGGAACCCTGCCCCCCCCCCAAGATTTTTCTTGGATCCTCATTCCATGTTTTTTTCTGTTTTCCACTCTTTTATTTAAAATTGACTTGTCAATTCGACCACACTTGTCACATTAACCCCCCCCCCCCTCCAAGATTTTTCTCTAGATCTGGCCTTGTAAGAGAACGTTTTTTTTGGGTTAGCTTTGTATTTTCAGTAAAGTGTTAGTTTACAGAATTCTATGAATGATGGGAAATATTACAAGTTAGTATTATTTGAACTAGTTTTATAGATATCATTCATAATCGGCGAAGCAGTTAAATTCAGTTTTTCGTTTTAAAATTCAACTTTGCTTTGAATTTCAATGAAAGAAGAAAAAGTTTTTAACTTAAAATAATTTTAATTACAAATTGCAAGTTTAAGAGCTATGATTGGAAATTCCTGTGACGAGAAGCTACAGGACTGACATCAAGGGATATAAGATTTGAGGTATCAAGAATACACCGTGTGAAAGGTGGATATCAGATTAAAATTTGTCCTATTATAAGAGGGGAATTCTGTAAAATTACTAAAGAATTGTATCAGCAAAAACTCAGTTTGTCATGCTCATTCCTACTTAAGGCAACCCTTTTTGAAAGGGAAAGTTTTCGAAACTTTAACCTGACTTTGTTCACCGCTTCAGTATGCGGACCAAAACTATTCTACCCTATAATAAAAAAAATGTTAAAAGTTATATTCATTATTGCGCTGCTATTTATTGTACCAAGTTGGGAACAAGGGAAAGAAAAGGTATTTTACGATAATCTATGGAATGCTTATGTAGTTCCTTCAGGTCAGAGGTAAGCTTTTTTTCTTTTTTTTTACTTTCCTTTAGGAGTGTTTTCAAACACCATTACCTTTGAGTGTTTTTGGAACACACTGAACCAGGGGCGTAATTTGCTATGGAGAGGGAAGGACCCCAGTTCCCCCCATAGCTTAGATTTAGTTTCTTCCAAAATTTTTTCAAAACTAAGATAGGTCAACATAATTCAAACATCCATAGAAACAGATCAATTTTCTTTAGTATACTTTTGCCTTTATGGTACTATATGGCTCATTTTCATTTTTCACTTGGTCGATTTCACTTAACTTGGAGAAAAGGCTCACACTCTTCACCCCCCCCCCCCCTCTCCCCGAGATTCTGAAGAAATTACGCTCCTGCACAAAGCCCCTCTCCCAATTTTAGATATTCTATAATTTTGGTAGTATTTGTGCAGCTGGCCACTGTTTACTATGTTGTCCCTCTTTTGAAACAAAAATTGTATGCGCTTGCGGTGCTGTTTTATTATATAAATTTTAACATATTATTAGTCATGTGATTACAACTTATGTTTGATTTGAACTGTTCTGTTTGAAATTATTATCTTGTCACTATGAATAATATGTCAGAGCTGGACAACTCAATAAATTTTAAAGGTTTGATTCAAACCTATAAAGTTAAAAATGGTTTTATACACGAGCAAAAAGTTGAATACTTCTATGCTAACATTCTTCCGCAGCTAGCTTCTAAAAAAAATAAGAATAAGCAACGTTTATCATAACGTCTTAGTGACAGCTACAACGTTTCTGGATATTTTTGAACGTTTCAACGTCTCAAAACGTTTTTAAACGTTTGTTAAATTCCTACGTATAAACAAATGGGAAACATTAATTGTGCAATTCTATTTGAGTAAAAATAATAATTGCCACCGTTAGACATATACCAAAACTTTTGAAAAAAAAATAGGCGTAATTTTATAAAAGTCATTTTATTTATTTTGGCGTGATTACTTTTACACGGGGACTTACCTAATCGTGGGAGCTGAGCTCCCACGATCGGACAAGGAGCTGAGCTCCTTTCTTCTCTGTATCACCCTTTATTGATTTTCGTTCAGAATCTTTTCAGACACCTTCTAATTACAAAATTAGGGAGAACTATGACAAGAGCCTAAATTTATCAGACTGAAGCCCCTTGAAAGTGACATAGAATTAAAGCACGATATTAAAATTGCCATTATCGAAGACCCAGAGCTCGAATCATTGTATCTTGAGGGGAAGAAGGGGAACAACACAGTTAAATTCCATAAAGAGAGTGCCAAGGAAAACAATAGTAATATTCAATTCGTCTTTGATGCTCCATCTTAATGCAATAATCCTTTGGGCCGCGATTTTAAACATTTGTTGAATTGTGAAAAACTAGCCCTTTGCTAGAGCCACAAAACCAGACACAAACGCATGTACTATGTTCATGCATGATCTTAAAAGCGTGTACAATATTAGCAATACCTCAGGAACTGCTTTGGGTATTAAGTTGAAACACATCCCTTAAGGGGGATGTTTAACTATAAAAAAGGAACTATATGCATGCTACTAGTACTACTACTACTACAACTGCTACTACTACTACGACTGCTACTACTATTAAAGCTAAGGGCATTAAAGTTAAACTATTAGGAAATGTTAAGTGGGATGTTGAACCAAGTTAAAAATACTGTGTGAATGCAGGTTATCAAAAGAAAGTAAGAGCTATATCCCAGAAACCAGTGGTCAGATGCGGTTTGAAGAATGGGCGCACAGAAAAACGGAGGAAGATTTGTTAGATGTTTTCCAGAGAAATTGAATACGGATTGTTTTGGGTACCAGTAGAAGGGCCTTATTGAGTCCGAACAGGGCTCCTTATATGGGCATAGAATACTGACAGGGCTCCAAATATGGGCATAGAGTCCCTAGGGAGAAAGATTGCGTAATCGGTCAATGACCTCTTTTTCCAAGGTCGATTTATTTGATGTTTCTATGTGTAATAACTCCGGAACGAAGGTTGCACATGCGCATTGAATTCTAACGGGAACAATGTTATTGATCTAGGGCTCGAGGGGGAAGTAAATTTCCGAGAACTTGATTGCGTAATCGATCGTGAATGTTATGATCCAGAAATAGTATTTCTTATTGTTGCTCGAGCCAAATGCTATGAGTTTCCTGGAAACAGTTAGATCACGTGTTTCCTTCTCAGCCAATCAGCGAGCTGGTTACGCATTAGTGGCAGAGGGAATATAAAGAAAGGATTTTTTGCTATAGTTTTATTAGTCTGTGAATAGAATTCAAAGGAGTGAGAAGAACAGTTCTGACTTTACTCATTTGGATATATATTTGTAATAATGAGTGGAATGTTTACACTATTAGAAGTTGATAGTAGAGTTGATGATAATAGTACAAGAGCAACAAACATTGCGGTGGAAATTACGAAAGGATCGCGGCTTTGTCTGGAATGGGATGCAGTATATGCAAGATATGTGATATCCTTGAGCAAATTTAAAATGGAGGATCAATTATGTTTCGCCGCTAAAGTTGATATAGCACATGTGAATAGACTCCAATGTGCTTTAAGTGCATTGGTGAAACATATTGAAGACAATAAACAGTATCGCTAATTCTACATGCTCTGTATTATTGACGTTGTTGTTCTAATTATTCAATAAAATTGTTTCGAAATCGAAAATGTTTTCTTTCTTTTCTGGGTAGGGCTAACGAATCAGGGTCAGTCTAGAGTCAGCAGTCAGAGTGAAAGGATTAAAAAATGAATAAATTTGAGAAAGAGAGAATTAGATCAAATCTAGTGTTTATGGAAGAACATTTTGATTTTGGATGAGGATTTTCTCGAGTTACCTCTTGAACGCAGGATATTCTCATGTCAGGGAACAATTGACCATATAATGAGGAGTGATTCTCCCCCATTAGACTATTGTATGAAACTTTTAAAATGTGATTCAAATGCTTATACTCAATTTATTGATATATTAATTGGAACAAAGCAGAATCATATTGTGGATATACTTTTGAAAATATTGCCAATGGATTCAATGTAGATGGTTCCCCCCATCATTCGAAAGAGGTAACGTCACAGAGCTACTCTTCTCTCCCCCATTTCCCTCTCATTGAATTTATTGAACGAAGAGGATCAGTTTCGTTTTAGCTGTGAGTGAGTTGACATCGGAAACCGAAAAATGTTCTATATATGTCCATTGTGCATGTACACTCTTGGCAGTTGGAATCAATGTGAGCATTGTACAATTTTAGATGACTATAGTGAAAAGTGTAAATTATGTAATCCTTGTAAATTACATAGAGGCTATGCAGTACAAATTAAAGGATGTAATTCATGTCTTGAGGAGGTGTGTGACTCTCATCCTAGAGGGCACCTGTGCTCCAATTGTCACTATGATAAATGTGATCAGTGGGAGAATACTTACCCCGCTATGATTGGAAGGAATCCTAAACGTGATTTCAGTTTATTTCTACGAGATTGGTATCGTCGTGGATTTAAATTATTCTGGGAAGAGGATTCTGGTCTACGATTCAACTGTTGGGGTAACAAGACAATCTGGTTTCTACGTCATCGTTGTGATGACACCACCTACTATGACTATAAACCAAGTGATTTTTATTTGGCAGTTACCGAATGTGATTCACCATTTGAAAACACTGTATGTGATATTGCTTCTAATAGACAGATTGAAACTTGTGAATTTCATAATATGAATGCAAATAGTATCATTGACTATACTAAGAAATATGACAAGAGTGAAGTTACATTGTACTGTAGAAAATGTGACCCTGACTTTGCAGTCAATCAAGATCAATATACAGTGAATCCAAATGATTTACCAGCATTAGTGGTTCACGACAGTTGCCTATACATCGAAGAAGAAGAAATCTAAAGTGAAGATTTAAAGACATTGTTGTATATATATGCATTTTATTAATAAATAAATTCACAAACATTTTTTAAGCACTTTACTCTTAGGGCACTGAAATCAATACTGTATAGGTCTGAGAGGATATTTTCCACTAGAAAGTCGTTCAGACGGGGGTTGTCAACATAAATGTGGAGAAACTGCTTGTAAGTATAACCACGACATCGGAACACAAAATATAGTAGCGCATGAAAGCCACAGCTTTTAGTTGTTAGATCCTGCACCCTCTTCCGATTTTGAATAATAATTTTGCCACTGTTCTCAATATAGTTGCTGATGTGATACGTGTAGAATGTATAGGGTAGACCAAGAGGATAAAAAAATTGAATCGTCTTCATTGTTTGAAAGATGCAGAGCCAATGACCCGTCAGCACAGTCGACGGACTGCTATTAACAATAATCAAGGTGTTGTTGACACTTTGAATTTTTCCAAGAACGTCTACGGGCAGACGATAGGATTTGTGCTGGGACATATAGGGGTCCATATTAAATACACTGATTATTTGACTGGTGTTCATGGCACCAAGTCTAGTAGAATACTGCCTTCGGGAGTGATTTCCCAATAGGTTTCATATTGATTTAGTGAAATTAGTGCAATACTCTCATCCAACGGGTCGACAAATGTACACTCTAAACGCACACTCCCCGTACGTACTATACTCATATCCTGTTTACCCGACAAATCCAGTACAATGATACCATGTGTTTTAGCAAACATATCTTCGTTTATAACATTTTCAAATAGTTGATAGTAATGATCTAGGGTTTGCATGGTCAACTCGTACAATGTTCTATAGGATTTATCAAAAGATAGATTGTAGAGTGGGATGCCGTTTACTTTGCACACAAGAGATGAAAGTCCAAACATCTCGAATTTATATGGGCATTCAGTCCATGATCCTATTGCACTGGCGCTTTTTACAAATGCCAAAGCAAGTTTTGACGGGATTTCACCATTGATAAAGGATGAATCGGTGAAGGTGCGTGAGCCCATTGCAATATGACGCTGATTGGTGATTGTATGAGGAACAAGTGGTTTAATATTGTTACCATTGGTTCTCACTTTTTCAGCGGCATAAGCAACAGAGCTCATGACCTGCTGTTTGCGTACATTTAGTATTGATGAAGTGCGAGGTGACTCGCATCTGGATTGACAGCAAGTTCTTTCCTCAATATAAACTTGGATGATGCAAGCGTCAGTTTTATATCCACTATAACATAGGGCGGCATCCATTGGGGTATATTAAATATTTCATGATATATTTTTCCAACTAGATGTAATTCACTAGTTGTAGCATTTTTAAGTGCATCTGTATTATCAGTATTAGTAATATATTAGTATCCATTGGAGGTGCCTCTCAATTCCTTGTATGACTTGGGTGTCATCTACATGAATTGCATATAGCTTGTATAATTTGAGAGATTGTTGCTTGTGCTCACCAGCGTTCCATTGATGTAGACACTAATTTGACGAAATAAATTATGTAATATACAATTTTCATAGGATATTCCATCGGCGCGAATTGGCCCTGTATTATCGGATTTCCGGACTTTCATTTGCAAATCTATAAATGTTGAAGACAAGTCCATAAAGTAGTCTTCATTAGAATAAATTTGAAAGTGGATATTATCGGAGAGGGGTTGTTGTGGATAAAATTGTTCATAGTAACCATGCTTGACACTCACATCAACATTTTCAGTATTGAATAGATTCAATGAGGCGGTGATTGAAGGTTGAGAATCCTTATGTGGTAGGTAGGACATTTTAGGAGAAGAAATCTAGTTTTGATCTGACAATTTTCTTTCTGGGACTTCTGTTTACAGCGCGTGTCCGCTTTTTCCTTCTTTTCTTTGACAAGAGGGATGATGTATTTTGTTTCCGACCTGAGTGGAGATTGATTAGTGATGCATTGTTTCTTGACCTTTTTAAGCCTTTGTCATTTTGTTTTAATTTTTCACCAAGGGTTTGCGTACTGGACCTAAGATTTTCTGTAGCACTTTTTTTTAAATACTTTCCACAGCCCCAATCGTATAGTGTAGAGGATACAAAATCTGTCGCAGCCGGTACAAGATATTTTCTAGCCAGTGGTAGTGAAGAGCAAAAGAGCTTAGCAAACCAACTGCTAAGACCATAGCCAGACATTGACATGCGATCTTTGTAGTAGTCCATTCCATTGCCCTGTTGTCTCTGGCCAAGCGTATTAACATAGCAGTCAATATCAGGACAAGTGAATACCACTTTTTTATTAGACATCTTGCTGTTGAACGATGGGTCGAAAATAGCATGTAATCACAGCCAAACCCTTTGAAATTGCTATGGGATCACCCAATTCGGTTCTTAGTGTTAACTGACAGATTCCCAAATAGGAAGTGTTTACGGGAATATACTGAAGATGCTTTATATTGTAGTGGTGAATATTCTCTTGATTGGTTTTTCGTTCAAGAACTCGTAGGAGGGGAATATTTGAATTACCAGCCCGAGATGTTTCCACAAATGAAGCGTAGAGAAATATACAAGTGTCCGTGGAGAAGGCAGGCGGATAGTCGGCAAAAATGAAATTAGTGTTTCCGGCACTTTTACCGTTGATTAAAATGAGCTTAAAGCCAAGAACATCCTTTAGATTATCATTGAGAATAACCTTTTCACTGGCAATAGGTGAACTAATGTAGATCTTGCCCTCCTCCTTTGAATAGTTGAAATGAAAAGCTCCCTTTTTACGAGCGGAAATTCTTTTATTAATAGAACGACATAAATCGTTCATACAGGTGAGTTCCTCGTAGGGTAATTCAATATATGGATAATCCATCCAATTGATTTTTTGAATTTGTTCTTGATCACCAGTCGGTGGCGGCGGCCAATCATAGGGTCTAATTTTTATTTCATATTTACCATCCTGTCTCAGGATGTCATAGGTATTTTTGAGAATACAGTCTACAAGAGCCACTTCATACTTTCCCTTGTCGAATTTGATGGTGGGGGAGAGTTTTGTCCAAAAATCACTTGTTCTATTCAAGTCATTGTAGAGAGGATCAGAAACATTGGACATGAAAGTCAAATTGAAATCATTGGGCATTGTCAATATCTTCAGCACTGACCCAAGAATCAAAATCTGAGTTGTATCCTAGCCAGCGAACAAGCAACTGTTTCTTGCCATGGCGTGTACGACTCTTTAATATCTTTTCAATTTGATAAATTTCACTAGTGTTTCTAACTTTTTGCAGTTCATATTCATAAAAACCGCCAAGAATCTCATCATCTTTGGTCTCTCGCAGTCGCTATGTCGTGGGCTCTGTGTCCAGAATTTTGGACACTCTAAAAAGTTCAGTGCTCCATAAATAATTCCCTTTTTCAAAAAATATTGGTGGTTCTATTAATTTGAACAGTATCACCAACAATGAATTTATTCTTCTTTTTCTTCTCATTGCCATTGGAGTATTGCTTTAGAAAAGCATCAAATGTATTTTCATTGTAGTGAACATCCGTTGGTGTAGAGTTGGACAGAGATCGATGGGGTCGTTGATTATAAATAAAAATTATTTTATATAAATCATGAATAAAATCCGATGTATTTTTCAAAGTTCAAAATATTTAAAATAATAGAATAATAGTTCTTATTAATCGTTAAGCCAAAGCAGCCATTATAGGGCTGTGACTATGATAAAGTGTTGTATTATATTTCAAAAGAACCTTTTGCACATGGGGATTAACAAATTCACTGCCACGATCCGATTGAATTTTTCTATATGAATCCTGTTCTAGAATACTTTCAATGGCCCTAGCAACTTCAACACCTCTCTTTGATCGCAGTGGAATGGCATAGGCATAGCGACTAAAGACACTGATTGCCACTAGAATATATTTATAGGGTGCATTTTGACGCCGTTGAACTGCGTCTAAAGTTAAAAGATCCGTTTGCATTATATGCAGAGGGAAAAAGGCTTTAGTTTGTCGATATTAGTTGCTGCGAAGCCTGTGATTTCGATGCAGTGTGTAAGTCGATTCATTTTCTAGTTATTCTTTTGAATTTTTAAATGTGGTGCTAGAGACAGCTTTGGAAAGGGTTTGGTGGGAGCTTCAACTCAACGATTCATCAATATTTTTACAAATACCTTTCAAAACTTCAGCCATTTGGAACGTAAACACGTAGAGAAACATCCTCTCCCCTTTCGCACACTGAGGAGCGAACCAATTCGTCTTCGCTTATGACTAGCAACCACAGGTGTTGTAAAATCAATGGTGCTGCTAGTATCTTCAAATATTGAATCTTCTTCTTCTTTTTTAAATGGTGTTGGAGGATGACTATATTTTCTTAGTTTCTGAAGAATTTGATTATTGCCAATAAAACTTTTGGCTAAGTTTGATACACACAGAAATGTGTATAGATTATCGTCAACAGATAGAAGTCCTTTACGATTTGTAACCATATCACAAATTAAATCAACTATATTATAAGTTTTTCCCTGAATTATAATTCGTTTCCCTGTGCTCTCGACCTGTTGATCATCAGCTTCCAATACGAGATATGATAATACTCTTTTACTCAGTTTTCGAGAGGTGAGTGGGAATAGGTTTCCAATTTTCAATAAAATTGAATTCAATTCCTTCTCCTTTGATTTTACAGAATCTTGAAGAGATGTTTCCTTTTTAGAAGGATCGGCGACGGTGGCAGGTCTCTCACGATAAGGTTTATGTTTTTCCACACGTCGCAATGCATCTTGAAGTAAAAGCAGTTTTTTATCATCGGCAATATTCTCATCGTTAATGAATTTGCTTAGATTGTCTTCAAAATGTTCGACGGGCGAGAGGACAAGCTCAAATGGTGTCAATTTATAGGGTTTTGCCATTCTCACTAGAGAAAACTGTTTACAAGTCCTGCAATTATTGGCAGTAAAAGTGTGAAAAAGCTACCGCCTGCTTGAAGGAGTCGTTTTCGTTTTATATTTTTTAACTTGTTTTTAAAATTCAAGGCACGTACAGTGGAACGATGTTGCTTTGTCTGTTGTCTAACACCTTCTGGCAGTTGAACATTGCCCTCAGTTAAATATAAACAAAGTTCAGATATTAGATTAATGAAATCATTGTCAACCCCATGTTTGAGTATAGCCTTCCTAAGCAAGGGTTTTGAAGTGCTTAAAAAGGAAAACAGATACCATTGTTCGTGTAGTTTCTTCAGTGTCATAATGGCGACTGATAGTCTTTTCTAGTGTTCACTGGAAGATATACCGTAAGGCCTTTGTCGAATATGTCAGTCATTATACTTAGGTCCTCAATCGAGTTCCGACTAATTTGCAATCCAATTGCACCATACTAATTGATTTGTACGAGATTGGACACGTAACCTCTCTAGGTTGAGGGATTAGTGTATATATGCGGCTTGGTATAATTTAGCAATATAGACTTGCTAACGACTTAAGAGATAATATAAAGAATAGAATTCAATTAAAGGTTTTGCATAATTTTGCTCTGATGAAACAGATTGTTTAGAACTAGAGTAATGGAAATTTGTTCATGATGGGAGCGAACGGTGAACAGTTGTAGCATTTCCTGCGAGAACTGTTCAATGGATTCAGCCAAATCATCAATAATCAGCCACGAGTTCGATTCAATACTATTGAAAACATCAAGTCCCCGTATGAATTGTATTGGTATGGTTGTGGCAATAGCTTTTATTTTATCATAGGACTCCTGCCAAATACTTTAGCAATAGTAGATTTTTTTCGACTTCTCCAAAAACATTTTATCACAATTTTGAATTATTTTAGCTAAAATTGTTGTTTTCCCCGACATTGACGGACCACACAGAAATGATCTGAAGGGCGTTTTAAATTGATACATGCTGCTGTTGGGGTCAACAGTCGGACTACAACTAACTGTAAATCATATGCGCTCAAAGAATAAGTAGTAATTTCCCCATATATATATCTATTCAAGAACAACAAAAAAACAATATTTAATGGCAACATTTATTACAGCAATATGATAACACTTGTTCAAAATGACACTTGGTCAACATCAAAACTGTATTTTTTTAAAGCGAACTCGGCAACGATAAAAACAACGCTTGTTCAACATGATACTTGGTCAAAATGAAAACACGATTTGTTCAACGTGAACTCGGCAATGATAACACTTTATAATAAACACTTATTGTCTTTTAAACACTTTTCTTTACAAAACTTTATGTACAATAAAAAATACTTTTTGTCCATCATCAACACTTTTCTGTACAACATCTTTGTACAACACTTTTCTATACAACACTTGTTGTACAACAGAAAATACACTCAAGGAACTAGTAGCACAGTTGAACATGATTACGTTGAATTTAAAGGTGGTGTCCCCCCCCCCCGGGGGGCCGTGAGGCCGAAGGCCAGCCGGCCAGGGGCGGGACCCCCCCCCCACCTGGGCGGCCGCGGGAAGGGTCCCCCCCCCCGGGAGCCGCGGGGCGAAAAACAATAGTTGTCGTCACTGCTACAGGTTAGTGGATGGGTTAGTGGTGGTTAGATTGTCAGGTTAGATGAGGTTGAGTTGCACGGTGGTTAGTTGGTTAGGTTAATTTATCCAGACCAAGTTGATTGCGATAGTCTATGCATTCAACTCGGTCTGAAATACGGTAGTGGCCGTGGGGTAGGACAGTCACACCATTCTCGAGCACATAGACTTTGTCGGATATACAAGACATTGCATTCTTTTCCACTCTCACAGTATAATTTCTATACTGTAGAGAGCGAATTGCAAGCACTTGTGCTCTCGGCACTAGGCTACTTTCTACACAGTCTCTGTACACGCTCATGTTGAAATTGCTCTTTACAAAATATGTAGGCACTCCTTTACCCACCTGCTTTACATCCCCATTATGAGTTTCCACGCAATAGACTTTGGGGCCCGGGAACACCCCCCGGGATATCAAATCACTCCCCGTCTCTGATTTTAATTTTAATAGTTGGTTGGGGGCTTGACGTTTCACCAGCTCGGGGTAGAGCGATGGATTCCAGTTGGTGAAATCCATCCGCGAGCTGATGTGCACCCCATTTTGAAAATCACCCAATAAATCCAATTCAGCCCCATTTACCTTTAACAGCAGAGAATCTGTATCACCATAGTAAACTTGAACCTCCCCCTCCCGTGGCCATTGCACCTTGCACACATTGTAAAAGAACGACAACATGAGCTTTTTTGAAATTTCCAGTACTGAACTACCGCCTGCTATATTCATGTTCAGTACTACATTTCGCTTTCGCCTGTGTAGAAGAACCATACCAGTCTCTATGCTCGTGAATGATGTAAAATTGGGGTCGGCAATAATTCGTGCACACTCTAGAGGGTCAGTCACAACGTCGCAGCGAGATCTATTACGAACGCTTTCACACATTTTGCCAAACGCTGAATTTAGGATGAACTTATACATTTCCTTCTCCACCTTTGAATTTGCCCTAGAGTGTTTATCGACAAAGGTGTCGATAAACATTTTCAAATATGGTCGCTGATTGAACTGCAGGACCCTGTGTATTTTGGTGATCTTGAAACCATTGCTCACCATCCAGTGCAAAAGCACATGGTGAACAACGATATTCTCCTTATGGTCCAAATCAGCAATCAGTTTCTGTTTGGAGGGAGTCCAGTGCATCCCCATATCCTCAACCAATGAACGATTGTAGGGGCTCAGAGAGTCCCTGCTCACGGGCCGATTGATACAGGGAAAGACAAAATCTTTGACTGAGTCGTGAAGCGCCAGCGGAATGTGACCGTCAACTTCAAAGAACCATCCTTGTGGCCCATTGTCCTCGACGGTGGTAATGTCGGGGAACTCATAAGGATTCTCAAGCCATTGGTAGTTCTCACATGGCAAAGAGTAGTGTGACATTGCCGATGGGGTACAATGAGTTCATGTCCAAGAAACTGCATTTGACTTTGCACCGGTGCTTTGTCCGCTCGGATCGGTTGATAAGACGCGGTCCCCATGAAAAACATACCCTCCCCTCATTGAACGCTCTACAAAAAGGTGCTGATCTACATCGGTGATTAGGCCTATTTCCTCCCTGCTAATTTTTAAAATTAAATCCATCACTAAATGGGGTGTAGAAAAATAATAGCCTATATCTAACCCAAACTGTGAATAGATCTGGTCTGTGTTCTTACAGATTATATCCAACAGAGTTAGAACGTCACTGGCCAAGTACAGTCTACAATAATCCCACCCATTTTTACAATCCCCCTTGGACCACACATTCTTGGCAAACTCATACTCCGCGGCTATACATTCACTATTGATCAATAAATTGTAAAAAATTTCAATTAGAGGTAGTTTCTCCTCGCTTAAGCGAGCGCCAGGAAAGTAATGGTCGTCTGCGTATATACCTTTGCAGGTCAACAGGTTATACATTTCACCGTCTGGAAAGTGCTGTTTAAGCAAGGGAAAGCTACCAAAATTGTCGCTTTTTTGCACTTGAATCAATTGACTCAATGCCTTGGGGGAAAAACTAAAAGAATCTAAAAACCTGATTTTATTACAACACATATGCCCATTATCCACTGCCTGCCATTTCAGATCGAGAAGCAGTAACCTCTCAGCTGATTTGGGAATTATGTGATACGTAATTGAACTATTTACCATGACCACTCTACTCCCCCTCTCTCCCGCTGCCTCCGTGCCCCTGCTGGTCAAAGAAATTTTAAATCATAATTATAATTGTGAATGAAAACAGGGATAAAAAACTGCTGGCTAACATTTAAATTGCACGATTGATGCGCACCCCCCCTAACATTACTACCTCCCGAGGATATTTCCTGCCCCAAGTGATTATGGTCTCTTACTTTCCCCTTCCCCCCTCTTTTCCCTTTAGTCCCCTTATCCCCCTCTGCAAACTCCCCCTTACAAACCCAACATATTTTTTGTTTTTTAATCGCGAAACGATCCTCTGCAGACAGCACCATTGGATAATGGGTATTTCTCAAACGAGAAATAGCACCATTAGCCGCGTCAATCAGTTTAGTCAGTGCATTAACCATGCACTAGTTCTCATCCAATGTTTCAACTATTTCTAACAACTGCATGGTGTTAGAACTATCTCTTTGTGCGTGGGCGTAGGACACTGCAATGGCCTGGTGTTCTTTGACTCGGTTTGGAAATTGGGGGTCGTTCACCTCCACCAGCTTAGCTTCACAGTCTAAAGATATTTTGTTGCACTGGAGAAGGGTGTTTTGGAAATTTTTGAATCGTAGAATGGCCCTATCCCCTGAAACCGTTTCCACTGTCTGGTAGCCGTGTCGTCTACAATGCTTCATATGATTTCGCAGCTTTATATCACTACGGAATCTAGAGAGGCATGTTGGACAGTAGAAACATTCCCCCCTATGCTTACCCTCCCCCAGAACTCTACTAATGTCAGTGATCGGATTAAAATGACCGATTGTGTTCGGTTGACTAGGTGGCGTGTATAATAACCAAACCCAGTGTCTGACCAAATAAACTGACGGACCCCTTACGAGGAATACCACCCCCTTCTTTTTTAAACGAACCCCATCTTCAAATTCTGTTTCATATTGTACCACATTAACGCCAATATTCAAGTGAGCATTAGCCCTTTCAAACATGTCAAGGGATCGGAGCGTTACTGGATATTGCCCATCTAAACAAGAGAAATCTACAATTCGAAAAGCAGACGCATCCTTCCAATGCATAGCCCACTTGTCTACATTCGTCTTACTAGCGTCACGTGCTAGAGGTTCGACTGCCGATATGAGAAAAGAATATCTGAAACACTTTTGACCTGTTTCAAAACAGATCCGCTGGACACCTTGACAACCTTTTAGATCTGGATTATATTTTAAAACTGTACCCGTGCCCCAATGCCCCCCCCTCCTTAAAATAAAATCTTTATTAAATTTATAAATATTTACACCTAAATTTTCAACAAAACGAACTAAAGATCCACTCTCATTTTTATTAAAATTCTCAAGGTGCGTTATAATTTGATCCACCCAAACCATGAAAGCACCCCCAAAGTTTTCTAAATTTGAATAAACCAAACGCATCTCGGAATGTATAAAATGATAATAAACCTCGCTTTTCCCCTCATTCAAATAAAAAACCTTTAAAACAATGGAGACCTTAATTGAATCCCTCCCCCACAATTGAATTTGATTCTCCAGTAGTGCACGAATTTTATATACATATGCATGCACAATTTCTACAGCTTCAAAAACAAAATTTCCCCCCATAAGTGTATTAAAAGGATCCCCAAACGTTGCAGCGAAAACAACTATATTATTTAAAATTATATTCGACAATTGAAAATAGGGGAAAGATGTACCCCCTCCCCCTCTTGTATATTACCCCCTCCCCCAAGTTGTTCAACAATATCTGGCGAATGCTCCAATTCAGTTGTTCGAAGTGGAGTCGTGATGGTATAGGAGGGTTGAGGGTTACCTGTTTAATACCCGGGCAAATACACTAAAAGCTGCACAGTATTACGAATTATCAAATGTAATTATCCCAGTTCAACTGTGCTATTATCTAAATTAAAAAAATCAGCTAAAAAGTCATCAATATCGAAAGGTACTTCAATAGAGTTAATGATTTCGTGGTCCTGAAACTCCACTGGCGGTGTTAGAATTGGTTCTTCCTCTCCTTCTCCAGCTGACGAGCAGGGGGGAGATGGCGAGTATGGAACAAGGACAACCTACAAATGAAAAATAACTTATTTTCAAAGTGTTCAAATCACCCCTACTATTAAAATTTGAATTATTATTTAAAGTCAGCGTTTAGTAGTAGTAGCAGTATGAGCATAGTAGCATTTGGTTAATTCAATTGAAAGAAAATCAAACCGGCGCTTCCCCCGGCCCTTCCCGGACCCACCGGCGCATCCCTGTGGCACTTCCCTGACCCGTGGTGCATCCCCCGGTGCTTCCCTAACCTTGCCCCACAGCGCTTCTTGGACCCATCGGCACCTCCCGGTCCCCACCGCGGCTCCCGGTCCTTTACATAATGCCCCAAAAAGTTGAAATATTTCTAATTCCATAGTGGTTTGGTAAACACAGGAGTTTAATTATGGAGGTTAGATGAACGAGTTTGAACTTCAAAATGTTGAGAATCGTTAAGCCGCTTTCCCCCTCACTTCTTAGGCATTATACCGCTATGGTTTTGACATAAAGCTCTACGCGAGGTTATAAATAATTTTGGCATCTCCTTTCCCCTGTTTTGTTTTACATTAGCGGTTTCAGTCAATCAAGGTTTCAATGGCCTTTGCGTAATTCTGTGTTTTCTGAAATAGCGGAGAACAAATTGTCTGCAAAATTAATATTAGGACATTGGAGTTCTATATTCTATGTAGGAGCAAAACCTGGCACGATAGAAGTATTCAGTGTAAATTAGAACGACAATATGTGACAGATGGGATAATCTCTCAGTTCCTTCTCTCAAAACTATGTGATATTCAATTGTGAAAAATAGGGGATTTTGAGTTACAAATGGTGAGCATTAATTTACTTGAAATTACCCATGAAAAATATTCGCTTATGAGATAGCGGTGAAGAGATAGGGGGAATGCATAGAAAATAGCAAAGATTAGAAAAAGAGGAGCGGTTTCCTTTGACTAGCAAGCAAAAAATTTACATTATATTTAGATATGTCCGAGGGAGATAAATTTAAAACACGGGTTGGGGGGTGAGGGGTTAATATCCTGCTGCGATAAGTTTATATTGGGAATTGAAAAAGAAAAAACATTGGAAGAAATAGAAAGGTAGGAAAAAATGCTTACATTTGCATAATCCGTCTGGGCTTGGGTGCCCGATGTACCTGGTAACGTGTGTTGGTGGGCGGGTGGGGCGGCAGCGCTATGTTCTTGCGCGGCTGGGCCGGCTATTTCATGATCTTGCGTAGCTTCGGCATTGTAGTTATCCGTCCACTCTCTCTTTAACTTTCTGCCCGGCCGCATTGGGGCTGGCACTGATGGGGCTGCCTCACCCTCTCTGGCTTTCTTGGAAGGAGGGGGCACGCATTCTTCATAATTTACCTTAAAAAGAAGAGAAAAAATTAGTATCAAAATAATTTGCCCCTTTTTTTTACAGAAAGAAAGTTAGTACCCTCATCCATGTAATTTATCTCTTTTCAGTAAAGCAAAAAGTAAAAATTTCGCGAGAAATATATTATGCTTAGAAATCAAACGTTTTTATTAGACAATCAGTAGTCTATAGCCATAGGATAGGAATCATTGTTTCTATTTTTACCATTTAGAAAAATATTAAATTTTCCGGTCTATAGGCTTTAAATTAGATCGTTAACCCATCAACCTGAAGGCCTATATTTTGCAAACATAGGTTAAAATGCTATTCAATTTACGCATAATATAAGCTTCATGCAACTCCCAAAGACTTTTCTAGCCCTGCACTGTTTGTTTTCATTTTACACTGATGGCGGTAGAATTGAAGGCATTGCTCTCCCCCTGTACATAATTTACTTACAACGAAGCTGTTAGAAGCATTGTATTGCCCCCTCCCCCCTTCACAAAATGTTCTAAATATATTGTTAAACTTAATTTTAAAATCATCTCTTTCACCAATTCTCCGACAAATACAATGCCCTTAATTTTTATGCAAAGAAATAGTTTGTTTTCATTTTACACTGATGGCGGTAGAATTGAAGGCATTGGCCTTCCTCGTTACATCATTTACTTACAACGAAGCTGTTAGAAGCAATGTATTGCCCCCTCCCCCTTTCACATAATGTTCTAAATATATTGTTAAACTTAATTTGAAAATAATCTCTTTCACCGGCTCTCTGACAAATACAAGGCCCTTACTATTAATGCTAAGAAATAGTTTGTTTTCATTTTACACTGATTGCGTTAGAATTGAAGGCATTGCCCTCCCCCATTACATAATTTACTTACAACGAAGCTGTTAGAAGCAATGTATTGCCCCCCCCCCCTTTCACATAATGTTCTAAATATATTGTTAAACTTAATTTGAAAATAATCTCTTTCACCGGCTCTCTGACAAATACAAGGTTACGAAACTACAAGCTTAATATACAACAATCTCTTTTTGCTTAAAACTGTTTTAATTTGACAGCCAAAACAAAACCCTTTGACTAGACGGATAGCGTGAACATACCGGAAAAAGGGTGACAGCTAATTATAGGCCTCACTTTGGAGTCTTGTGTCAAATCGGAGTGAGATAATAACACCCGAGCTATGTTTTTATCAGTTATATAAAATATTACAATTTATAAAATTAAAAATTTAACGAAAAGATAATTATTTCTTTTTGTTATAATTCTGGGTTGTAAAACATTGGTGGGGGGGGGGTTAGGTTTTGAGGGTAAAAAGAATATATTTTGCGTTTTCCATTGATTATAATGATGTTTGTATGGTTTGGGGGGGGGGGTTTGGGGTAAAGGAATATATTTACGTTTTAGCTGAATATACTGGAGGATGTCCAAGGAAATTTCGTTTGAAAATAAAAATGCACTTACATTGCTAATTGCGGCTGTCAATGCTTCTAATTCATCAAATTTATCCATTTTTGTTTACACAGTGTCAAAATACTTTCTGATAATTTAATCACATTGCATGTCTGTTATATACGAAATCTCAAGGGCGAATTGTTATGTAACGGGTAAATCATATGTAACAAGCCCTATGATTGGTTGAGAAGGAGGGTGTAACCGACTCGCTGATTGGCTGAGAAGGAAACACGTGATCTAACTGTTTCCGGGAAACTCATAGCATTTGGCTCGAGCAGCAACAACAAATACTATTTCTGGATCATAACATTCACGATCGATTACGCAATCAAGTTCTCGGAAATTCACTTCCCCCTCGAGTCCTAGATCAATAACATTGTTCCCGTTAGAATTCAATGCGCATGTGCAACCTTCGCTCCGGAGTTATTACACATAGAAACATCAAATAAATCGACCTTGGAAAAAGAGGTCATTGAACGATTACGCAATCTTTCTCCCTAGGGATTCCATGCCCATATATGGAGCCCTGTCAGTATTCTATGCCCATATAAGGAGCCCTGTTCGGACTCAATAAGGCCCTTCTACTGGTACCCGACTGACTGATCTTGTTTTAAATAGTAGGCTCTACGAAAAGTGTGGTTCAATCCCACTTTCAAGGGCTATAATTAGTGAAAGTTTGAAATGGTAGGGCACATTCTGTGGATAAAATGATGACACATTGCCAACGAGTGTTCTTTTCGTCCAACCGTCTAGGGCTAAACGGAAAGCAGGTCGTCTACAGTTGAGGTGGGAGGATGTAAGGAAAGATTTAAGGGAAATGGGGACTTCCTGGGAGAGTGTAAAGAGGGAGGCTTTGAATAGATTAGGAGGGGGAGGAGCGTATGTAGCTGTGTTGGCCTCAGGCAGCTTGGTGCTCCGGTAGGTTGTTAGTAGCATGGGTGCCCATATGGGGGGGGGGAGCAGGGGGGGGGGCTCTCACCCCCCCCCTGGCTGAATGATACTGCCTTATTTTTATATTTTTGTTCGGAGATTTCTACTATATAGCATTAAAAATGCCAATTAAATGCGGTTTGCCCCCCCCCTGGAATTCAGCTTATGGGCGCCCATGGTTAGTAGCAGTAGTAGTAGGTTGTCAAAATGGCATAAATACAGTGCCTCAGGCACAAAAAAGGCACAGAGTTTAATTTTCCAGGTGAATATGAGGGGGATCAAAAGGTGTCATATCTATCCAGTTTTTCAAAAGGGTATATGTGTAATATCCCAGAAACAGCTAGAGAAGCAACTTTCGGGGCATGTCATGGGGATGTTTAACTAAATCAAAAGACACTATGTCCATCCAAGTTTATCTTAAGGGCGTACTTGCGATATTTTTAGCAACGGATAAAGCTATTAAGATTAAACTTTTTCGGTTTGGTGAAGGGGGCCTTTAGCTAAATATGGTTATTAAAAGAGCTTATCTGCAATTTTTAAGGATTTTTTTTCTCTACCTCCCCCTTGGAAAAGCTTTAATTTTTATGGGGAGGTACCAATCTTGACTGTTAAAATGATTCTCTTTTTTGGTATTTTTATTGATGTTTTGACAAATAAAACCACAGTGTTTAAACTACCTACTGCTTTCAATAAAACACGCATGGCACTCAAGCATTTTAGGGGGTTTGTAACGGAGAGGGGGGACCTTCCTTTTATTGTAAATTTGAATAGCATTTTGTTATTTTTATTTTGTGTTGATGAAGTTACGACAGTGATTTAAATAAAAATTCTCAAAGAAAAGTCCTCCAACTTGGAAATCTTTATTAAGAGATTCGATAAGAAATCCGAATGAACGACAGAATTATAAAAGCTGACTTCAACTATCCTGGAAATCTTAGAAAAAACATTTAAATTCCTCTGTGTTGTGTCGAAGATAGAGATATTCAGATTTAATAGACTTAAATCACTAGAAACGTTAAATTTTGTTTTTCCTATTGAAAGGAGCATAATTTTCTATTCAAAGACAGCAATGGGCAATTTCTAAAAATATTCTACCATACCTGCTTGGAGAACATTAAAAACTAGCCCAAAGAAAGTATAATTTGAGTAATTTTACCTCTTTTGGAGTTCCCTGTGGTTCTACCTGCCCTGTTCGAAACTTTGCCGACTCATGATGTATATTATTTATACTGTATGTATATTGAAAAGACAGAACTTTGCCTAAAAATTAGTAAGAGATTATAAATTTATTTATTTTTGTCCCCCCCCACCCCCCTTTGTCACAAACTCTCTAAAAGGCTTGAGTTTATTGGGTTTACACTATGGTTTTATTCTTCAAAACATGAACAAAAAAGTCAAAAAAGAGAATCATTGTAATAACCAAGATTACTGGAAACAGATCTTAATTGTGTCAATAGTTTAAATAGCTAACGAAAGGCTATCCCACAGAAATATCCCACAGAAATAAGCGCGATGTGTTTTAAAAATTACAAGAATCTGTTTGTAGGACTCTTTATAGAAAGTGAAAGAGTTTATTGTGAAAAATCGTTTCAAAATTCGTACTTTCCCTGGAAAACTTGGAGCTTGATAAAATTGGAAGAGACCAAAAGTTGTCACATCCTGAGATAGTATTTGATATAAATGATGAAGACGTTAAAGGACCACTTGTTGCTAAGATGTTTATCGATTATTTACTATTATTAGACAATCTATCGTTTCAGCAGAAATATACTTTTCTTTTCTTATGTTGTGTAAATAACAATTCCCTCCCACTGAAGGTACTAGCATATTTCTGGCCCAGTTAGTTTTGCAGAATTTCAAAAGGTTATCAAAAATATAAATTCAGATAAATTACATCTTCGAGTTTGAGTGGTTAAGAGGCTATTATGAATTAAAAGGGTCAGTAAATTTGAAACTTTTCATGGATAGTGAAACAAAGGGTTTAATCCTTTAATTAGCAGTAAAATAATGGAAAGATAATTATGTGAAAAAAGAAATACAACCTAAAAAAAACAGAAAAAAACAAGTCATTAAACTACATAACGTCTTTGTATTCTCTGAATTCCATCCGAAATTTTTCATTGGGTGTCATTTAAATTCACCACAATGGTTTTGGACGGGAAGTGTTTGTAATTCTCTGTAGAAGAACAGAAATCAGAGCCTCGACTTTGAGATTAACGTCTAGTATTGAGGAGATCCCATTGAAGTCAAAGGTTCGACTAAGGCATTCGAGAATTTGTGGGAAAATCTATTCGATTTTTTTCCCATCAGGTTTGCGCCAATTGTTTAATATTCGAGACACCAGACTCGATGTGAGAATTTGATATGCGAGTTCTGCTAGTAGAGATGCCATAATATCTCCTACTGGGGCTCCTTATATGGGCATAGAACCACGTGGTTTATGGTTTTTGTCAGTGAGAATGAAAAAACAGGAAGTTTCTCACTTGAAAAACCATGAATTTTGTCACATTTATGTCTGTTTTTATGGTTTTTGTCAGTGAGAATTTGAAAAACAGGAACTTTCTCACATTTTTTTATGTTTTTATGGTTTTTGTCAGAGAGAATTTGAAAAAAATGAACTTTCTCACATTTTTTTATGTTTTTATGGTTTTTGTCAGTGAGAATTTGAAAAACATGAACTTTCTCACATTTTTGTATGTTTTTATGGTTTTGTCAGTGAGAATTTGAAAAAACAGGAACTTTCTCACTGAGAAAACCATAAACAACGTGTTGCTGTCACGAGTCAGAACACCTGTGCTGTCGACCTCAATTGACCTATCGTGAATCAATAATTCCCCTTAGAAACAACAAATTAATTTCCCTTTTCTTGACAGATCAATAAATCAATGACATCATCTGTCAGACTTTAAAAATTTTCGCCTAGAAACATTTCTCCAGGAATAGATCCAAATCATTAATGTCTTTGCCTCGGGAACAGTTCTACTGGTCGAACTCCAAAGGATATTAATAACCAAAGGCCTTGGAAACAATTAGGCAAGAAACATCTTAGCGATGAATTGTTTTAGCGCGGGAATCAGGTTTCTTATTAATTTGAAATGCGTTAGCACAGAGATGCCAATAACAAAGGAACACGCTGAATTTGCGTTTAGGGATTATTTGGGTGAAACCGTTTTAGACAGGTTATGGAACTATTTCGGCGAAACAGATAGAGACATTTTAAAAGAAGATTTTTGAAGAGATTTTAGAAGAGAATTTAAAGGTGAAACTCTGTGGTCGTTATAATACACAAGTTTCATTTGAACAGTGTTGTGAGGTCCTCTAACCCAACCCCAAAGGGTTCCAATCCTCCTACCCCAGCCCCGAAGGAAGCCCCCGGTCCTCAAAGGCCCCCCAAGCTCCCAAAGACCCTCCACCGGTCCCCAAATGTCCCCCAGGCCCCCAACTGCCCCCCCGGACACTCAAAGGTCCCCCAAGCTCCCAAAGGGCCACCGGCGCCCCCAAAGGCCCACTCCAGACCCTCAACGGCCATCCCCGGGCCCCCCAAAGGCCCATCGAGTTCCCAAAAGACCAACAGGGTCCCAAAGGCCCTCCACCGGTCCCCAATTGTCCTCCAGGCTCCCAACTGGCCCCCCGGACCCCCAAAGACCCTCCCCCGGCTCCCAAAGGTCCACCGGGCTCCCAAAGGACCAATCGGTCCTCAAGTGCCCCCCAGACCCCCAAAGGCCCACCCAGACCCCCAAATGCCATCCCCGGACCCCCAAAGCCCATCCGCCGGTCCCCAAAGGTCCCCCCAGAGCTCCCAAAGGACCACCGACCCTCAAGGGGCCCACAGACCCTCAAAGGCTCTCCCCGAGCACCCGTCTTTCGTTGATGTGTGTTGTCTGAAACCTATGATTTGGGATGTGTAGTTTGCTACTTCAGTCTTTTCTGAGCTAAGGTTTCCTAGTATTTCCTAGTTGAATGTTGACTGAAACAAATAGTTTGGGATGAGTAGTTTTCTATTTCAGGCTTTTATGAGCTAGGTTTCTTGGCCTTTCGGTGGTGTGTGTTGAGTGAAACTGATGATTTGGGATATGTAGTTTGCTATTTTTGACTTTTCTGAGTTAGATTTCTTAGTCTTTCATAGGTGTGTGGTGTCTGAAACCTATGATTTGGGATGTGTAGTTTGCTATTTTCGACTTTTCTGAGCTGGATTTCTTAGCCTTTCATAGGTATGCGTTGTCAGAAAATTATGATTTGGGGTGTATAGTTTGCTATTTCAGGCTTTTCTGAGCTAAGGTTTTCTAGTATTTCGTAGGTGAATGTTGACTGAAACCAATAGTTTGGGATGAATAGTTTGCTATTTTTGACTTTTCTGAGCTAGGTTTCTTAGTCTTTCGTTGGTGTGTGTTGACTGAAACCGATGATTTGGTATATGTAGTTTGCTATTTTTGACTTTTCTGAGCTGGATTTCTTAGTCTTTCATAGGTGTGTGTTGTATGAAACCTATGATTTGGGTGGGTGGATTGCTAATTTTGACTTTTCTTAGCTTGATTTCTTAGCCTTTCATAGGTGTTTGTTGTCTGAAACCTATAGTTTGGGATGACTAGTTTGCTATTTTTGACTTTTCTGAGCTAGGTTTCTTAGCCGTTCATAGGTGAGTGTTGTCTGAAACCTAAGATTTGGGATATTTAATTTGCTATTTCTGACTTTTCATAACCGGATTTCTTAGTCTTTCGTAGGTGTGTGGTGTCTGAAACCTATGATTTGGGATGTGTGGGTTGCTATTTTTTTTGACTTTTCTGAGCTGGATTTCTTAGCCATTCGTAGGTGTTTGTTGACTGAAACCTATGATTTTGGATGGTTAATTTGCTATTTTTGACTTTTCTGAGCTAGATTTCTTAGCCTATCATATGTGTGTCCTTTCAGAAAATTATTATTTGGGAGGTGTAGTTTGCTTTTTGGACTTTTCAGAGCTAGGATTCTTAGTCAATCATAGGTGTTTGTTGTCTGAAACTTCGGGTTTGGGATGAATAGTTGTCTATTTCAGACTTTTCTGAGCTAAGGTTTCTTAGTATTTCGTAGGTGAATGCTGTCTGAAACTTATGATATGGGATATGTAAATTACTATTTCGGGCTTTTCTGAGTTGTATTTCTTAGTCTTTTCATAGGTGTGTAGTGTCTGAAACCTATGATTTGGGATGTGTAGTTTGCTATTTTCGACTTTTCTGAGCTAGGTTTCTTAGCCTTTCATAGGTATGTGTTGTCAGAACATTATGATTTGGGATGTTTAGTTTGCTATTTCAGGCTTTTCTGAGCTAAGGTTTTCTAGTATTTCGTAGTTGAATGTTGTCTGAAACCAATAGTTTGGGATGTGTAATTTGCTATTTCCGACTTTTCATAACCGGATTTCTTAGTCTTTCGTAGGTGTGTGGTGTCTGAAACCTATGATTTGGGATGTGTGGGTTGCTATTTCAGGCTTTTCTGAGTTGGATTTCTTAGTCTTTCATAGGTGTGTAGTGTCTGAAACCTATGATTTGGGGTGGGTGGATTGCTACTTTTGACCTTTCCGAGCTGGATTTCTTAGCCTTTCATAGGTGTTTGTTGTCTGAAACATATAGTTTGGGATGACTAGTTTGCTATTTTTGACTTTTTTGTGCTAGGTTTCTTAGCCGTTCATAGGTGAGTGTTGTCTGAAACCTATGATTTGGGATATGTAATTTGCTATTTCTGACTTTTCATAACCAGATTTCTTAGTCTTTCGTAGGTGTGTGATGTCTTAAACCTATGATTTGGGGGGTAGGGGGACTGGGACAGTTTAAAACGCATTTGGAAACCCTTAACCACCAAAGCCATACAATGTACGACCTTGACGCTTCAGAGCGTAAACTACATCATAGGTTTCAGACACCACACACATACACTATAACTTACACACACGCACACACACCCAAAAACATACACACACACGCAAAAACAAACACACACACACACACACACACACACAAACTTACACACACACACACACACACACAAAAACTGAAACCTATGATTGGGATGAGTGGTTTGCTATTTTTGTCATTTCTGAGCTAGATTTCTTAGCCATTCATAGGGGTGTGTTGTCTGAAAATTATGATTTGGGATGTGTAGTTTGCTATTTGAACTTTTCAGAGCTATGATTCTTAGTCCATCATAGGCGTTTGTTGTCTGAAACTTCTAGTTTGGGATGAGTAGTTTCGCTATTTCAGGCTTTTCTGAGCTAAGGTTTCTTAGTCTTTCATAGGTGAATGTTGACTGAAACCTATGATTTGGGATATGTAAATTACTATTTCGGGCTTTTCTGAGTGGGATTTCTTAGTCTTTCATAGGTGTGTTTTGACTGAAACCTATGATTTGGGATGGGTGGATTGCTACTTTTGACTTTTCATAACCGGATTTCTTAGTCTTTCGTAGGTGTGTGTTGTCTGAAACCTATGATTTGGGATGGGGGGATTGCTACTTTTGACTTTTCTGAGCTGAATTTCTTAGCCTTTCATAGGTGTTTGTTGTCTGAAACCTATAGTTTGGGATGACTAGTTTGCTATTTTTGACTTTTCTGAGCTAGGTTTCTTAGCCGTTCATAGGTAAGTGTTGTCTGAAACCTATGATTTGGGTTATGTAAATTACTATTTCGGGCTTTTCTAAGCTAGATTTCTTAGTCTTTCGTTGGTGTGTGTTGTCTGAAACCTATGATTATGATGGTTGGATTGCTACTTTTGACTTTTCTGAGCTGGATTTCATTGCCTTTCATAGGTGTTTGTTGTCTGAAACCTATAGTTTGGGATGACTAGTTTGCTATTTTTGACTTTTCTGAGCTAGATTTCATAGCCTTTCATAGGTGTGTCATTTCAGAAAATTATGATTTGGGATATGTAAATTACTATTTCGGGCGCTTCTGAGTTGGATTTCTTAGTCTTTCATAGGTATGTGTTGTCTGAAACCTATGATTTGGGATGTGTGGGTTGCTATTTTTTTACTTTTCCGAGCTGGATTTCTTAGCCGTTCATAGGTGAGTGCTGACTGAAAATTATGATTTGGGATGGTTAATTTGCTATTTCCGGCTTTTATTAGCTAGATTTCATAGCCTTTCATAGGGGTATGTTGTCAGAAAATTACGATTTGGGATGTGTAGTTTGCTATTTGAACTTTTCAGAGCTAGGATTCTTAGTCCATCATAGGTGTTTGTTGTCTGAAACCAATAGTTTGGGATGACTAGTTTGCTATTTCAGACTTTTCTGAGCTAGATTTCTTAGCCGCTCATAGGAGTGTGTTGTCTGAAACTTATGATTTGGGATATGTAAATTACGTTTTCGGGCTTTTCTGAGTTGGACACTTCTAAATTTTTCCACACACAAAAACTTACACACACACACGTCAAAACTTACACACACAAAAGCATAGACACACAAAAACTGACACACACACACACACACAAAAACTTACACCCACACGCAAAAACTTACACCCACACTCACAAAATTACATGCACACAAAAAATTAAATTTACAAAAAAACATAAACACACAATAAAACTTACACACTCTCAAAAAAAATTAAACACACACAATAAAACTTAAAAAAACAATCGAAAACTTATGCACACACACACACACATATATACACAAATAAAACTTACACATGCACACGAAAACTTACATGCACAGAAAAACTTACATGCACACAAAAACTTACACACACTCACAAAAACTTACACGCACAAACAAAAACTAACACACACACACGAAAACTAACACACACACACGAAAACTAACACACACACACACACAAACAAAAACACACACACAATAAAACTTACGCACACACAAACTAAAACTAACACATACACGCCAAAACTTACACACACAAAAACTTACACACACACACAAAAAAAATTACACATGCACACTAAAAATTACATGCACACAAAAAATTACATGCACACAAAAAATCACACACACACACACACACACACACACACACACAAAACTCACACACACACGCACACACACACGAAAACTAACACACACACGCCAAAACTTACACACACACGCAAAAACTTACACACACACACACACACACTCAAACACAAACTAACATAAGCACACGAAAACTAACATTCACAAAAAAACTAACATGCACACAAACACTAAAAAATACAAACACACACACACAAAACACACACAAACGCACACACAGAAAACAAAACACACACGAAAAAATACACACACACCCCAAAAAAAACACTCACACAAAATAAAACACACACACACACACACACACACACACGCAAAAAAAAAAAACTTACACATGAACACAACAAAAAACTCACACACACACGCACAAAAACTTACACACACACACACACACACACACACACACAAA